>NC_062518.1:51125299-51270299 GCF_022655615.1 Tachysurus fulvidraco
TCCCTTCGAGTTCTTTCTCCTTCCTTTTTTATATTTTTGTTCTCTTTGACCGTAAGTAACATAATACTACACTTTCGTTCGTTCTTTCTTGCTTTCCGATATTTGAATAAAAATATTTAATTAAAAATGTAACATTATCTTCCTCATTCATTTCCTTTCCTTTTTCTTTTTCTATAATTTCTCTAAACATAAAATCATAGTGTTTTTTCTTTAAACGTTCTGTATTTAGAACCCATACACTTTGTCCCCTTTCTACATTATTCCAGTCTTAAAAAATAAAAACTCATGATACTCAAACTTGTTTCCTTACATCTGATTTTGTCTGTAAACTTTTCTACATTTCTTGTACATAAAATAAAGTCAATCGTTGTCCTGCAAGTTTGTCACTATATCTCTAACCTGCCTCCATGCCCCCCTTTCTTAAACCCCATAGAGGAGATTTTATCTGCGTGGAGGTGGAAGGTGAAGGACAGACCTGACACATATAAGGACAGACCTGACACATACAGTATAAAGACAGACCTGACACATATAAGGACAGACCTGACACGTATAAGGACAGACCGACATGTATTTTATTTATTCTTTTTTATTATCATTGCAGCCCTGGAGTTTTTTTCTCTCTTTTTTCACCTTTTGGTTATACAGTTTTTTTACAATCACTGTGACAGTTTTTTCAATACATTTAACATTAAACTCTTAACACCGTTAGCACAAATGTGGCCAAATGCAGAAGACCAGCAGATCAGAAGATTACTTTGTTTTTTTATTATAATTCCGGTGTTTTTTCTGTTTGTATAACTTGTTGTAAAAATGTCCTTTTGCAAATAAAGTCGTTACTGCAGCAATTCTGTGTCTGTATTTTTTTTACTTGTAAAAGGCCATGATCTCATTTTATAAAAACAACTAGAAAAAGAATGACGGATCTATTTTCATTCATCCTTACCTTTGTAATGTTAGATCAGTCAGACATGTTTACAGATTAGTGACACAGATTTATGTATAAAGCAAACTATGTCTATAGAATTAGTAATCAATGCACATTACCTCTTTAAATATCAGCAATAATTGTTGATTCTGTGTGGAAGCAAAATGTCAATATTCTCCTATATGTTCATTGTCTTATAGACAGCTTATAGAATTATTTTATAGATATTTTCCCTTTCCTACTCATATAAACTCAAATGTTATCCATCAAATTGTTCATTTGAATTCAAAGCTTCAAAATATTAGATTTTTATTCAGACAAAACAACAACTGAAGAGAATCTTTAGCAATAGTCTTACCTGATGTAACAAGGACCATTATAAATAATTCCTGCTAATTGCTGTCAGTCTTGGATGAATGTTGATTTGAACACAAGACGAATAACATTGTTATATCCAGAAAAAAGCCTAATAATCACATTAATATTACTATATATTTATTAATGAGTTGTCTACGTTCATAGTTCTCTTCATGCACTTTTACCCTTGTATAATACAGGACAGGTCAGCATTCAGAAGACTCCAGTTGGGAAACGTCACGTCCGTAAAGCCAATAATAGTCTGTGAAATTGTCTTTATGTGCAAATATAACGTAGTTATACACCGAGTCCACATATTATGTACAATATGAAGGTTTTAATCCCTTGTACACTATAACTGTACTCTAACCTGCTGTGACACGCTGCTCTGACCAAAAAGATATTACACCTGAAGTCATTTATACTGACGTACGTGTCCCTCAGTGACACTTGTTTGGGGATTGTGTAGAAAACCTTCCACACTATTATTACCTAACTGGGTTAGTATTGAAAACACAAGATCAACTATCAGAGTCGGTCTTACCTTGAACGCAGGTGACCTTCCAAGTCCCTCGGTCCTCTTCAAGTTCTTCTACCTAATCTATTGTTTGTATCTTTAGATGAAGGAGTCAGACTTAGACCTTCTTGTCTTTTCAGGATCCTCACAATGGGAGGCCTTGTTTTTATTAAACGCAGTGTAATACAGATAAATGTGTGTAATATATGTAAAGTCAAATTACAAATAAAATCTGCTTCAAATAATCAAACAATTCAAGTGTAAGTAGAAGAAAATAAAATAAACCAAGAAACAGTCTCCAAGTTAAAAACCAAAAGTTATGTGTCACATACACGTACATACAGGGTACGACATGCAGTGACATGCTTTTTACATCTGTCCGGTATATAAGCATAAAAAAAGGAACACAATTTAGGATAAAAAAATAAACCAAAAGGGGATAAATAAATAAAAAAGTATCAACTGTATAAAAAACTATATAAAATATGAAAATATAAGTGAAAATAATGTATATAGATAAATATACATATATAAATATAATTAGTTCTTCAGGTTTTTTGCCGCTGCTGATTGTGTGTTTTTATGCCGACTGTGTTTCTTATACTGCTGACACAAAACCTTGTGATTTCACATCAAGCTTTCAATGTTACTCTCTATCTTGACATTTAAACATGCTACTGAACATTACATCATTTCTTGAGCAGACAAACGATTACGCAAGTTCGTATAAATGGTAAAGAAAACTTATAACAATTCTATAAACTTCTTTCAGCAAGATGATGGGTCTTTATCCAACTGTCTAGGTACAGTGTCTGTTCCTCCTGTTGTTGTATCAGCTTCCTTCTGGATCTCTTCTTCACAGGTTTAATCAGATACATTCACTTTCTTTATTCCATACAACAGTGTCCCCATTTCCTTTAGTTTATTTGACATTACTTTAGTGCATTATTATCCCTCACGGTGTGTTGATAGAAATGTTAAGAGTGGAGTAACTGCCATACCACCAACATCTGGTTATCCTTATGTGACAATCTCATCCAATACAATAAAGAGACAAAGTGACATCAATGCAGCAAAACGAGAGAAAAGTAATAAAAGACAACAAAGACACAAAGCAAGGAAGAAGGAAGTTCTGGCAGACTCAGAAGAAACAAGTCGTAAACTTTACTCTTGTACACATTATATACACAAAGAAAAGTAGTAATAACACTCGGTCAGACAAATACAGACGCTTTAACACACTTTGTCTGTGGTTATTTACTCTATATTAGCTTATTATTATATTATAATAATGATATACAATTATTTTTATCAATAATATAATCATTTAAATTAAATACGACAAATAAATGACTTTTTTGAGTGCAAGCTGGTTGGGAATGAAACCACACACACACACACACACACACACACACACACACACACACACACACACTAAAATGAAAGTACAGCAACAACGACCAAATGTGTACAGTGTGAGTTCTACACGAGAGGAATAAAAGACAAAATCCAGATCCAAGTTAATGTCATCATTTCATAGGTAACACTGACTATAGATTTTTACACTCCAAACTCTTTTCAAGATGATTTTGGAACCTTTTCCAGCCTGATGAGCAAAATCAACTCTTTTTCTGAAGGCCTCAGAAATCTCCCTTGTTTTTGCCCTGATCCACATCAACAAACACACGTCATGTCTTCATTTATGTCTGTGTTGGTACCTGAATCTTCATATTCATATTTGTATCTGTATGTATAAAGTCTGATTTAAACCATGGCTAAGGACATTAACTCATTTATAACATAACTGTTAAAAAGTCTGAAGCTGATTCAAAGACTCTTGTTTTAATAGTTAAATTGTTCATTGTTTACTTCTGTTTGTTGTTGTTATTATTCAGGTGCAGCAGGGTGGATGTCCAACTCCACAGAAAGGTGGATAATTTTTTTTTATGTTGTTAAGTGTTTAATTGTTCATTTTATGTTTTGTATTTATTTTAATGTTTTCTGTATACATTTCTTTTTAAAATACACAAGTTGAAAGGTTTGTTGTGTGTTTGTTTGTTTAAAATATACACAAGCTCACTTTATGGTTTGTTGTGTGTTTGTTTAAAATATACACATGTTCACTTTATGGTTTGTTGTGTGTTTGTTTAAAATATACACCAGTTCACTTTATGGTTTGTTGTGTATTTGGCTTCTTATTCTACTGGGTCACGGGGAACCTGGAGTCTATTACAGGGTACAAGGCAGGGTAGACACTGGACACAATGCCAGTCTATTGCACACACTTTTACTACAGACAATGTAGAGATGCCAATCAGCATATAATTCCTGTCTTTGGACTGAAGGAGGAAACCGGAGAACCCTGAGGAAACCCTGAAACCCCCAAGGTGTGAGGCTGATGTGCTAACCACCGAGCCACCATGCCTCCTTTTACTTCAGTCCACATTCAAGCTGTTTAAGCAACACAAGAAGTCTGAAGTAAACCTACACCATTGTGTTTGTATTTTTGCACTGAATCTACAAGACTAGTAATAAAACACAATAACGCAGAGCCACACTGCTTATTCATCCTGAGAACACCATCCATACAGTGAAGCCCGGAGGTGGAGGCATCATGCTTTGGAGAAGCTTTTCATCAACAAAATGTACAGAGTCGTTGCAGTTGTAAAAGTTGTAAGTGCAGAAGTTGCTGTGAAACCTTTAAATTAGTCTCAGAGTAGCAGTTATGTGCTATAATAAGCTTCATTCAGTCGTGTTGTTGTTTGAATTAAAGATCACATGATCTCACTACAGATACATGTTTATGGTAAACAACATGAACTCCAAGGAGCAATAAAAAATGTCAAAGTCCTGGAAAAGGATGAATTGTGGTTGGATTATTAAACAATTGTACATTTTACACACAAATAAAAAATAAAATCTATTATTATAAATGTGAGTAAATAAATAAATAAATGGGCCGCTCTCCTACACACTGCTCATTAGTGACCCTTGAACCATATTTAGTTTGGATTATGTTCATTGTAGAGAAAGCTGCCTCACAGTTGTATGTAGAGCCTTTTCAAAAAAAGTTGTATGTATCACAGTTGTATGTAGAGCCTTTTAAAGTCTTTTCACCTTTAAGCACAAAAGCATGGGTCAGTTTTTAATGTCCTTATTAAGAGCTTCAGAATCTACAAACATTGTCTGTTTCCCTAAATGTCACAAACTAATGGGTAACTAACATGGATTAGCTGTGGTCATTAACCAAGGACTAAAACAAACCAACGGAACACGAAATATAATTTCCTACCATTCAACACCATAAAACACGTTCTCACGTGTGTAATGTAATCCCTTCTGTCTGGGGTTTAGATTTCTTTCGTTTTAACAACCAAACGCAGCTCAGAAGTCCGGCATCGTCCATGTGTTTAAGGTAAAGGAGCACCGTACAAAGATGGCGGCGGGTTTGACGCATTTTTAGGACCCCAAGGCGACATCTAGTGTGTAGATATCTATGTAGTGTGTAGATATCTATGTAGTGTGTAGATATCTATGTAGTGTGTAGATATCTATGTAGTGTGTAGATATCTATGTAGTGTGTAGATATCTATGTAGTGTGTAGATATCTATGTAGTGTGTAGATATCTATGTGGTGTGTAGATATCTATGTAGTGTGTAGATATCTATGTGGTGTGTAGATATCTATGTGGTGTGTAGATATCTATGTAGTGTGTAGATATCTATGTGGTGTGTAGATATCTATGTGGTGTGTAGATATCTATGTAGTGTGTAGATATCTATGACCGAACATTAGCCACATGCTAAAAGTAGCGACTCTACAGCGCAAGTGTTCATGGGATATGTAGTTTTCACACAGTGTAGATATCTATGGCTGCTTACCGAACATTAGCCACATGCTAACAGTAGCCCGTCTACAAAGCATCATGGGATATGTAGTTTTCACACAGTGTAGATATCTATGGCTGCTTACCGAACATTAGCCACATGCTAACAGTAGCCCGTCTACAAAGCATCATGGGATATGTAGTTTTCACACAGTGTAGATATCTATGGCTGCTTACCGAACATTAGCCACATGCTAACAGTAGCCCGTCTACAAAGCATCATGGGATATGTAGTTTCCACACAGTGTAGCTATCTTTGCACCCTTACGAGCTGAAATAAAATAAACAAATCACCTGAACGGCTTCCCAGGCGGCTGGAACACCAAATTCCCTCCTCTGAAGCTGTAGATCTTTCTGTAGTCCCTCCTCTACCGAACCGATCCTTTATCGCCATAGCAACGATACTCCAAAGCCCGTCCGAGGTAAGTCCCAACTGGTCCATGAATTCCTCCCAGTCACATCGTTAACTAAACTAAAGTGTAGGAAAGCAGTCAGATAGTCAGGAGGATTAGCGTAGCTTCGGCTGTCTGTGCAGCAGACTCAGAAGAAACAAGTCGTAAACTTTACTCTTGTACACATTATATACACAAATAAAAGTAGTAATAACACTCGGTCAGACAAATACAGACGCTTTAACACACTTTGTCAGTGGTTATTTACTCTATATATTAGCCTTAAAACTCGCAGGAGACAAACAACAAACCTCTCACACCGATCTGCAGCTCTAAACTCCACCCCTTCATCCAATCATAATTCTCAGTATACCTGCAGAGGCGGGAATAAGAAGGACAAGGGCCAATCAGAAAGAAATGAACTAACCTGCTGGGCAAAGCCACGTTTTTAGACAGTGTATTACTAACAAACTCTTAAAGGGGACGTGCACAATTATTTTATCACAAAGACACAGTTATGATATTATATGAACCACAAACAATCATAAATGCCCCATTACATGAAAATAAAAGAAATGATACTTAATATAACCCCAGCTGGGCTACACTAATGTTTCGGTAAATATATAACGTTTGTTTTGAAACAGTTTTTGAAAGTGGTGTTTACTGAATTAGTTTAGTTTCTCTACCTCTCATGCTGTATATCTGTTGTTTTTTTTCTTCCCCCATTAAGGGAATTGTGCGAGTTCCTGTACCGTGTCAGTACGCCCACAAACTGACCTTCCTGGTCGGTCAGAGCATCCACAAAGAGCCCAACGTCAACCTGGACGACTTGCTTTACTATTTGTAAAAGGTGTTCTGTGTTGATCAAGAGAAGAATTCTTAAGAATTTATTTGCAATTTGCAAAATTTGTTGTAGGTTAAAAGTAAAATGCAGTCTTCGAGACTGAAGCTTGTTTGTTTCAAGAACAATTTAACATTCCTAACTTGTTTTTTCTTGTACTAAAATAAAAGCTCTTTGCCTGTTGATTGCCTGAACATGCCCACTCTTTGCACTTTTGTGGTCATTGAGGTGCCATTACTTAAAACATAAAACTGATCGTATAAAATACTTCTAGATAATTGCCTCCAACATTTATTCTGCAGTTCTTAATTATTTAAGACTATTTAGTGGTGAATAAAAACATTTTGTTTCTGGTTGTTTTATTGCATGTCCAGTTGATGGTGTTCTCTCACAGCTTTTAGGATGGTATGAGTTTTAGATGGAGCTGCTGTAATAAACTTTGTCTAATAAAGTAACCAGAAAGTTTACAATGACAAAGTGAAATGAGGACCACAGATTCAGTTTCAGTGTTCTGTTAAAAATATAACGCAACAAATGCTCAATTATTCACATAAATGTGTGATAAAATTATTAATAAACTATATACTGACTGCCCCATTATACCTCTGGGAACCCCTTTAACTAATACTCCTAGCACTCAAGTTGCACTCTATTTGTAAAGAGGATATGAATAGTACGGAAGCTTATTGCATTCATTCATTCATTCATTCATTTTCTACCGCTTTATCCGAACTACCTCGGGTCACGGGGAGCCTGTGCCTATCTCAGGCGTCATCGGGCATCGAGGCAGGATACACCCTGGACGGAGTGCCAACCCATTGCAGGGCACACACACACACTCTCATTCACTCACGCAATCACACACTACGGACAATTTTTCCAGAGATGCCAATCAACCTACCATGCATGTCTTTGGACCGGGGGAGGAAACCGGAGTACCCGGAGGAAACCCCCGAGGCACGGGGAGAACATGCAAACTCCGCACACACAAGGCGGAGGCGGGAATCGAACCCCAACCCTGGAGGTGTGAGGCGAACGTGCTACCCACTAAGCCACCGTGCCCCCTTCTTACTGCATTCACTCAAGGTAAAAAAATTCTACTTTATTTTTATGAATTAATGAGTTAATTATCTCAGAATTATGAGAATAATCTTCATGAAAAAGTTATTTTGCTCTGTTTTTCTGAATTAATGAGATCCCTTAAACTTAAAATGTGGGACATGTTTACTATCATCCAATCCACCTAAAATAGAGCTCCTGGCAAGATTTTGAGGGATCTCATTAATTCAGAAAAACACAATTCATTTTTCTTTTTTTTATGAAAAATGATCTCATAATTCTGAGATAATTAAGTCGTTAATTCAGAAAAACAGAGTAGATTTTTTTCCTCAAGTGAATGCAATACGCTTCTGTAGAATCGGCTCCTTCAGAGACGGAAGACAAAGAACGCTCCTGGCCCAGACGGGGTCTCTCCATCCTGTCTCAAAGCATGTTCTGACCAACTGGCTCCTATCTTCACCCATATCGTTAACAGATCCATTTATCTTTCTATGCCAATTAAGGAAGTTCGGTCTGCCACAGGAGCTGTTGATGCAGTTCTACACTGCAGTCATTGAATCTGTCCTGTGCAAATACATCCATAACCATCTGGTTTGGAGCAGCAATTAAAAAGGACAGAAACAAACTGCAAAATACACTGTAAAAATAGCAGAAAAAATAATTGGTGCCCCCCTGCCCACTCCCCAGGACTTGTATAAGAACCAGAATCCGGGTAGTAAAATCACTACTGACCCTTAGCACCCTGGACACAACCTCTTTCAGCTCTTTCCTTCTCTCAGACACTACAGAGCTTTGCTTACTGCCAGACACAGGAACAGTTTCTTTCCCCAGGCCCCTTATAACCCTGATTAATAACCCACCATACTAATATTCCCTGCTTCATATCTATAAGTACTGCATTATCAGAGCTGTCAGTCATCACACCATCCGTATATGTTACACACACTACTGCTGCTGTATATTGTACAAAAGCATATTACACAATATTGTTATTAGCACTACCATGCACTTCTCACACTTTATACACATAACTGATCAGTCATGTATTCTATATTCATATTTAATACTCATTCTGTCTATATCGTATGACATCGTCTACATCGTCTTGTACAGTTTGTATAGTATAGTGTTATTTATGTCTGTACTTTTAGAGAGTCACAAACAGCTGGAACCAAGTTCCTCGTGTGTCAACACACTTGGCCAATAAACCTGATTCTGAGTCCAATAATTAGACAACAATGACTTTTTCTTAATGTATAATTTACATAAAAGAAAAACAATAACAAGTGGAATTCTGGGAAAAATTACTATAAACTAGTTTTATTGTCATTAAAATGTATCAAGTATTTTTTCATAATTGCCTATTGAATTGCTTTATTTCTGTCATTTAACCAAGTTTTAATTTACCAATAAATGTGAGAAAATTAAACAAATCCATTATCAATTAATTGAAATAAATTCACAAAAGAGAAAAAAGCAGCAATGAATGTGTGTTTTTATTTATGCTTGTTTTAGATTAAAAGCCAAAGTTATTAGAGAGATAGAGAGATAATATGGATATAAATAATATTAGATTAATTATTTTTTATAATTTAATAATACGACTACAGACTTGAACAAAACTTATTTGTGGTTCTTTCATTTATTTATCTATTTATTTATCCATCCATCCCCACCCCACGCGCGCGCTCATTCCACCTTGGTCTCGAGATCAGTGGTGTTTGTGCGCGCGCTCTCACTCTGACAGGAATTGTCAGTGAGGCGGCTGCTGTTCTCTCCGTTACTTTACAACACTTTTTATCGGCTCATTTTCCTAATAACTGCCGTCAAATAACATTTATTTTATTGTTTATTTTACTTACAACCCGCTTGTTGATGTGTGACTCGGAGTTGGCATAGAAACGGACCGGTACATCTTATTAGCAGGAAGCTAATCAACTTTTGTTTATTTGTTCACTTATTTTGGAAAATGAGGGACCGTCTGTCTGAGCTGAAGTCGGTAAGTGACGTCATATGAAATGCAACAGTTTTTTATTGTTTAAAGCCGGGTTTAAACTGTTTTTCGGATGCTATCGTCAGGTCAGTTCTAATATCCAGGCTGAAGCCCAAACGACGGCCATTTTTGATCAGTAGTGCACTAAATAGTGAACAGAACACAGTTGTGATCCGTGGGGAATTGCGGTTATGAAGGAATCAGAGAATTGTGTAGGATTTGGCCTTGGATGTGTTCGAGTAGCGCAGCTTTTACGCAGCGCAGCGCAGGATTTACGCAGTGAATTACACATAGCATATGGGGGTTAAGTGACACCCACATTTTTACATACACACTCAAAAACAAGAGTTTTGTAGTATGGGATCTTGTTTGTTTGTACCTTCTCTGTATATTTTGAACACTTTTGTCATTCTGTGAAATTTAGGATTAGCATTGAATGTTTTTCTAAAGTTTATATGACTGAATATCTGACTGAATGAATGGCAGACAGAGTGTCTGACTGGTTCTCTGGCTTTCTATCACTGTCTGACTGATTAATGGACAGGTTTAATTAGTTGTCTGATTGAATGTCTGACTCACACCTTGACTGACTGTGTACAATGTGCAGACTTAAGAACCATGATTGGAGAAATTCACGTCCTCTAAAAGGTTCAAGATATCTCCGAGTCAAAAGTTTAATCTTCATAAAGTCCTTAATTCCAGCTCCCTACATGAGGCACTAATAATACAGACATATTTCGAGTGACCAGCCATTGTAAAACGGTTGCTATCTGTTTACAAGCTGATTTCTTTCTATTCTAGATGTTGCATAATCATTAGGGGCAGCTTTGCAGTCTGCCCCATGTAGCTGCAGACACTTATTATTGCACCTTGTGGTCAAAAATGGGATCTGCAACAAGCATGTGAAAAGGCCTGGCTGCAATCTTGATTGAACATACTGGCACTATTCCTGTCTTGTTAGTTAGACTTTTGCACTCGCCTGCAAAAGTATTGCCACCCTATCTGTCCACTCACCACCAAAAGTTTTGGCACCTTATGTCCACTCACCTCCAAAATTATTGCTGACCCGTGGTCCATTTCTTGCTTCCTCAAGCCAACATCAAAGTTTAAAAAAATCTAGTTTTCTATTTTAAATTTTTGGAGAAATTTCCTCCATTCCTCAGGCATCCTCTCACTTTCTAAAACCCTTTTGAACAAATAGTTAAAAATTCCACTGCTGCCTCTCCTAGACACTTCCAGACTTCTACCGGGATGTCGTCAGGACCAACTGCCTTTCCGCTTTTCATCCTCTCCATCACTAGTGTCTAACTTAGTGTACAACTCATCATATGCCTTCTGCTTCCCCTTAGACCCCTCCCTCTTCACTCTGCGCTGTAACTCCTTGTGTTCCTGTCTATTCTCTTCAGTAATGTCCATATCCCACTTCTTCTTGGCTAATCTCTTCCTCTGGATGCTATCCTGAACTTCCTCATTCCACCACCAAGTCTCCTTATCTCCTTTCTCCCTGTCACCCTGATCACTTCTGCTGTAGCTTCCTAGTCATCTGGCAGCACTACCTGACCACCCAGAGCCTGCCTCAACTTCTGCCTAAATTCCTCACAACATTCCTCCATTTTCAGCTTCCACCACTTGGTTTTCTTCTCTATCTTTGACCTCTTCCCATTACAGACCATCCTACACACCACCATCCTATGCTGTCTGGCTACACTCTCTCCCACTATCACTTTACAGTCACTAATCTCTTTCAGATTGCCTCTTCTACACAGGATATATTCTACCTGTGTTCTCCTAACTCCACTCTTGTAAGTCACTCTATGTTTCTCCCTCTTCTGAAAATAAGTGTTATCCACAGCCATGTCCATCCTCTTTGCAAAGTCCACTACCATCTGCCCTTCGAGATTCCTTTCCTTAACTCCAAACTTGCCCATCACCTCCTCATCACCTGTGTTCCCCTCGCCAACATGTCCATTAAAATCTGCTCCTATCACCACTCCCTCACCAGTGGGAATACTCTCCATCATCTCATCTAATTCACTCCAGAATCTCTCTTTCTCCTCTAACTCACAACCTACCTGTGGGGCATAACCACTAACAACATTCAACATCACCCCTTCAATCTCTAACTTCAGACACATCACCCTGTCTGACACTCTTTTCACCTCCAGAACATTCCTCACAAACTCCTCCTTTAGGACCACACCTATCCCATTTCTCTTACTATCCACACCATAATAAAACAGCTTGAATCCTGCTCCTATACTACGAGCCTTGCTACCCTTCCACTTGGCCTCCTGTACACACAGTATATCCACCTTACTTCTCTCCATCATATCAGCCAGCTCTCTACCGTTCCCTGTCATAGTACCAACATTCAGAGTTCCTATTCTCAGTCCTACACTCTTACCTTTCCTCTTCTCTCTGTCTGTATGCGAGAACTTTGGCAGGTTGAAAACAAGCTGGGCAGCTGCATTTTGGATCATTTGCAGAGGACGGATTGCGTTCATAGGTAGACCTGCCAGCAGTGCATTGCAGTAATCCAGTCTAGAAATGACAAGAGACTGAACAAGTACCTGGGCAGTCTTTTTTTTTGAAAGAAATGAGAGAAGTGATACCGGTCTGTAGTTACTGATGTCTGATGGATCCAGAGCAGGTTTCTTTAGGATGGGAATAACCCTTGCTCTCTTGAAAGTAGTTGGTACCTGAACAGATGCTATGGATCTATTGACGATAGTGGAAATGAAGGGCAAGAGGTCTTGTGAGATAGTCTGGAGCATAGTGGTAGGGAGTGGATCCAATGGGCAGGTGGTAGGATTGCAGGACTGGATGAGTTGTAAAATCTCTTCTGCTGCCACAGTTGAGAAATGTGACAACGAAGGTGTAGAGGAATGCATACTCTGAGATGCAAGTGCAGTCGGGGCTGAAGTGAAGGTCCGGCAGATTTCCTCAATCTTCTCCTGGTAGAAAGAAGCAAAGTCTTCTGCAGTCAGGGAGGATGAAGGTGGAGCCGGGGGGTTGAGCAGAGAAGAGATGATGTTGTGGAATTTCCAAGGGTCATGTGAGGAAGATTCAAGCTTTTCCTTGTAGAAGGAAGTCTTGGCAGAAGTCACATCTGAGGAGAACTTGACAAGAAGTGTTCTGTAAAAATCAAGATCTGCATCAAGTTGTGATTTCTTCCACTTTCTCTCTGATGATCTTAGCTCTCTTCGATTGTTGCGCAGCACATCTAAAAGCCAAGGAGCAGAACAAGAAGTTTTCTTGGGTTTAGTGAACATAGGGCAGAGGAAGTCCATAGTTGAGGAAAGAGATGAGAGGAAAGTATCTGTGGCTGAGTCTAAGGGTAGTGAGGAAAAAGACTTAGTATCAGGAAGGGAAGAAAGAGTGCCAGAAGCTACAGATGAAGGGGAGACAGAGTGAAGGTTGCGGCGAGTAAGAGCGAGGGGGTGAGAGGTAGTTCTAGGTAAGATAGGTAGAGTGATGGTGAAGGATAGCAGGTGATGATCAGAGACGTGGAGTGGGGTAGCAGTCACGTCTGTAGCTGGAGAAGGACGGGTGAAAACCAGGTCCAGGACATTGCCTCCTTTGTGTGTGGGGATGTAGCTGTTGAGTGTGAGGGAGAAAGAGTCGAGAAGAGACAGGAGGGAAGAAGAATGTAGCTTGTCAGAGGGGAGGTTGAAGTCACCAAGCACTGTCAGGGGGGGAGCTATCGGAAAGGAAAGCACTAAGCAGTGAGTCCATTTCTTCCAGGAAGTCTCCTAGGGGACCAGGAGGGCGGTAGACAACAATGATAAGGTTGATAGAGGTAACTGAAATGGCATGAAATTCAAAAGAAGAGATGGTTAAATGAGAGAAGAGTAGAGGTGTAAAAGCACCATTTCTTTGACAACAATAAACCTGTACCACCACCCCTGCCTGTTTCTCGTGGTGAGTGAGAGAAAGCATAGGCAGAGGATAAAGCAGCTGGTGTAGCAGTGTTCTGTGGGGATATCCAGGTCTCTCTTAGAGCAAGAAAATCAAAAGGAGTAATGGGAAGTTAAAGCAGAGATAAAATCAGCTTTCTTTACCGCAGACTGACAATTCCAGAGCCCACCTACCACTACTGTTTGAGACTTACACAACAGAGGAGGGTAGATGAGGTTATTGGGATTGTGACCTCTGCTTTGTGGATGAGGGCGTCTGCGAGAGTAGGCCTTGAGTACAGAGATGGGTTTAAGGCACATATTTGTAGTCAAACAAGAGTGAGAATTAAGGTATGGTAGAATATATCAAAACAGTACTAGAAACTAATGTTAGAGAGAGAGATACTGAGCAGAGAACCTTCAATTTAAATAGGTAAGCCCTGCCCCCAATTCACACCTTAAGGGAGACTGAAACTACTCCTGATTAATCAGTTGAGAGAACAACAAAAACCAACAATGCTAAAGAATATAACAATTCAAATCACACTACTCTAGAACAAAGTGAGTTAAGCAGATAGTATACAAAAGACAGGAACCTACTTTACCAGAAGACAATAATCAAATGTAGAGAGTTAAAGCACACACATGAACAATAACGTCACACAGCACACCGTTGCGCTAAAAAGTTGGCGAGGTTATAGAGGAAGCAATGTGATGTATTCAATGCAAACATTATAAGCTGGTTCACGTAACCACTTTATATAACACTTAACACACACGCGTTACCAGGTAACGTGCGCGTGTGTTAAGCAAAAAAAAAAAAAAAAAAGTCTTCGCCCGGCACATATTTGTGATGAATGTCGATGTAGATCGACGTAAAAGTCGCATCAAATCCGCCTTGGCTGTTCACACTACTCCTGAAGAAGTCTGACCTGGTCACTTGACCCCCAAAAAAATCGGATTTGGGCCACTTTTACCTGCAGTGTGAACAGGGCCTTAGATGGTCCCTATCTTGTTTGCCACACTACGTTGGATATTCAGTGGACGTCCGCCAGTACATATGCCATTAAAACAATACTTGGGCATTTTGATTGTGAAAAATGTAGTAGGTTGAGAATCATGTCGCTGAATAGAATTTGGCAAAAATGACTATTGCACATTAAATTAGAAAGTTTTTGAACCCGGAAGTGTTTATATAAAACCTTTACCTCAGTGCAGACTGTTCCGCCATCCGCTCGACCAGCTGCTCCGAACTTCGTAACAACCACCTAATCTGATGAAAAAATAAAATAAAATAGAAAATATATAAATTACATAGAAATTTCTATACTTCTGCACAAATAAAGACGCACTTCGCTGTTCCCGTGGTCCCTCTGGACCCCACTCATTTCAGGCACCTCATGGGTCCACATGGGGTCATACTGTCGCATCATCGAAATTGTGGTGTGTGCCCGGCTCATTACCAGCTGAGCCAGGTTCGATAAATCCTGCGGTGGGTCGACAAGAGAGTAAAATTACCAATGTATAAAACATATTTCAAATGTCAGATATTACAGTTGTTACACCTGTTATATATTGGTAACCATGGACACTAATGTTGCCATCCCCCCCATTACTGCACTCTTCATTGGTTTCCAGTTTCTGCTGCATTAGATTTTAAACTGACAATGTATTCATGGACAGACTTCTAAAGCAATTCTGTAAGACAGACTTACTGGATCAAATACTGCCAGGTTGGCCACACGCAGGGCCACAGCGGCCACAGCCTCCCCGAACCCAGAAATATCCAAAGGCTGGACCTGGTGCAGAATAGAGTAAAAACAAATTCACATTGTCACTAATGTTAATGTATTTTCCAAAACAAATGCTTGTAAAAAAATCCCCAAGAGTCCAAGGAACTGGAATATGTAAGCCTTTTAATCCAAAACGCTTTGCTCGCCTCACAAGTATTACATTTCTGACCAAAAACTGTAAACAGTAGTTCACTTCTGTCCTTTGTTTCACTTCTCATTGGAGGCTTATAAAACTAACTATTGTAGTACAGGGTCTAACGAATCAAACAAGCCCTCTCATGAGCCAATCGGTGCCTGTGGTGCAGAGATAGGCAGCTAAGAAGCCGATGATGTCTCCATCCTATGTGGGACACCCTCCATTTGATTGACAATTGCTCCCTCCAGTAGCGATGTGATGTTCCACGAGCATCATAGCTCTTTAGCCAATAAACAGACGATTCCAACGATATGCAACATGACACATCTGTTAAGGGAGGGCTGCACAGTGGAGCATGCGCATATTAATTTTTTAAAAATTTATTGCACAATTCTCAAACTTCTCACTCTCACGCCTCAGGGTGTCAGTTTACAGGCCTTTTTTCACAGCAGGCTTCTAGACTGAGGGGTTCTCTTTGTTTTAGGGCTTTCAAACTAAGCATGCAGTGTTTTTATACAAAGTTATACAGTAAACAAGAAAAACATGAACGGACGGACATGTCCGTAGAAAAATATTCATATAAAATCCATTTTTGAGTCTTTTGACTTCAATGTTTTTTTGGTGAAAGCCAAGACATGTGGCTATGACCCTCAGTTGTTGTTTACCTCCCATCATTAAATACAGCAATGTATTTAATCAGTTTATCAGGTAAACGACTCTGACGGAAATCAAAACCCTCCATTCTAGCCTCTGTAACTCTGTCAGTATGGCCTAGAATCACCCTGACACTTGTATCAGAAACTAGAGACTCTCTTCTTTACAATGAGACCAGGCTCACCTCTGTGTGTCAAAGTATGTGGGAGCTGTACCACTTTTAGGTGGGTGTGTCATCTAGGTGAAAATCATGAATAGGGGGCTACCACATAAATTAACCACAACTATTTTCATGATTTTCGCCTAGATGACATAAGTGCTGAAGACGCAAAGTAAAATAAATAAATACATAAAATAATAAAAATCGCTCTTGGATCAAACTGATCATTTTCTTTCCCATCGACGACATGTCCTGCATTTTAATGTAATTTCTATTGTTTATTTATGAAAGTAAAAATGATCCTTATAGTTTTAGGGTGGCTGAGATTACAGACAGGGGGCTGAAGCCACCCTAAAAAAGGGCTAGAACCCCCCCCGGGTGACAATTCGCAACGCATTCGCCAGGAATCCTTTTTGACACCGATTATTACAAACATCTCCCTCATATATGGCCAGGAATGTCCTCGTTGTTAGTTATTTTAACATCGGTGACTCCCTCTGAATGAACATTAGCCATTCCTTTTGTAGGCGCTGCTCATTGTTAGCTCCGCTATCCTTAGTCTATGTCTGATAGCCAGTAAATACAGTACACCAGTCACATGGGGAAAAAGCTGCACAATGATAGGATGATAGGCTGGAAACAGCGTCCAATGAGAAGGAATAATACTAAAAGTAACGAGTCCGTTTGGGAAATGTAAGAAGTAAAAAGTACAGATATTTGTGTAAAAATGTAATGAGTAAAAGTCAAAAGTTGTCCGAAAAATAAATAGTGGAGTAAAGTACTGATACCAGAAACATGTACTTAAGTACAGTAACGAAGTATTTTTACTCCGTTACTTCCCACATCTGGCGATAATACAAGTTACTAATTGTGAATAGAAATGTTGGAGTGGAGTAACTGCCATATCACATGTAACTGCCATACAACATACACATGGTTATCCTTATCTAACAATCTCATCCAATACTATAAAGAAACAAAGTGAAATTAATGCAGCAAAAAGAGAGAAAAGAAATAAAAGACAACAAAGACAGAGAGCGAGGAAAAAGGAAGCTGTGGAAAATAAACTAAAAGAAATGGGGCAATTGTTTTGACAAATTTAATATATCTGATTAAAAAACTGTAAAGAAAAAGACGAAGGAGGAACAGACACTGTACCTAGACAGTTGGATAGAGACCCATCATCTTGCTGAAAGAAGATTATAGAATTGTTAAGTTTTCTTTTCCATTTTTATAATGACAAGTTTCATTTACCTTTATATGAATGTATGTAACCATTATGTGATTAAGAAATTATATAATTTTCATTGGTATGTTTTAGATATTAAGACAAAGAGTAACAGTGAAAGCTTGAAAGGAAATCACAAGGCTTTGTGTCAGCAGCATAAGAACACACAATAGGCCGTGCAGCCTAGGAGACATCTCAGGATGTTTTGCAGAAGCATGAGATCATGAGAGACCTGACGATATGCTGACAGAAGCAGAATGACGTTATGAGATCATACTAATAAATGGTATAAATAGGGTTTTAGAACCAGTTATCGGTGTGCATTCACCTAGAGCCAAGCTCATTGTGTTATACTCTGTTATTGCTTATAGAGGGTGCATCAGGAGAACAAACTCAGGCTTACACTTCGAGAGAGTTTCTTGGTTTGTTTTATCTTTGCATTTTACTTATTTCTACTTACACTAGAATTGTTTGACTATTTGAAGGAGATTTTTGTTTGTAATTCTTTTCTTTTACCTTACATATATTACACACACATCTATCTGTATTACATTACTTTTAATAAAAACAAGGCCTCCCATTGTGAGGATCCTGAAAAGACAAAGAGGTCCAAGTCTGACTCCTTCATCTAAAGATACAATCAATAGATTAGGTAGAAGAACTTGAAGCGGAACCTTTGTTAGAAGACCGAGGGACTTCGAAGGACACCCGTGTTCAAGGTAAGAGCGACTCCAATTGTTGATCTTGTGTTTTCAATACTAACCCGTGCAAACTAGGACACATCCTTTAGTGGGATTGTGGAAGGGTTTCCTACACAATCCGAAAACAAGTGTCACTAGAGGATACGTATGTCAGTATAATTACTTCATAATGTACAAAACATATTCCGAATGTCAGATATTACAGTTATACCCGTTATATAGATAACCATGGACACTCAGCTCACCTGATGTTCTCCCACACCCCCCATTACTGCACTCTCTCCATTGGTTTCCTGTATCTGCTGCATTAGATTTTAAACATTGACCATATAGACTTCTAAAGCAATTCTGTAAGTCACTCTGGACAAGGACATCTGCCACACATGGGCCGGGGGGGTGGGTGTTGCCTTTTCTCTGTGCCTTTATTCTTTTCTTACCAGGTTAAAACCCATATAAATCCCTACGCATTTAGGCTTCGGCTTTAGGATTAGTTTTAGGCTTCAGGGGAGGACAAGGCCAAAATAACTAACAGAACAATCTTCCTCAAAATCCCTCTCTCTTACTAACCCAAAATGAAAGAAAATAAAATACAATCATCACTTACCTAACTCCCTCTCAGTATCAGGCATGGGTACAGCACAAACAAATCTATCAGTTGAAAGAATAAACAGAACAAAACAAAACGCACAGGCTCAACACACTCTGAACACAAATTTACAAACTTTCTCAGACGAGACAATCAACGATACATGAAATGGATTAACAGTTAGAGAATAGAGCATACGAATGTGCAATGTTAAAGCACAACACAAACAAAGCAATCACGATGACACAAAAAGGTAAAGAGGCCTCAATCAGGGATCCAGGCAGTCCTTTTATCTGGAACAGGTGGAGATGATAACCAATCAGAGCCTTCCTCATATTCCACACAGGAAGCAAGCTGCACACAGGAAGCTCTCGCATCTTCCAATTTATATGCCTGGCTGAGTATTTTTTATTCAATTCCGAGTTATCTTGAGTCTACACTTTAATTCTTGACAAAGTATTTACTTGTCCTGCAGCGTCAGCTTTTAGCCAGCGAGCATAACTAGCTTGTTAGCTCGGCTACGGCTAGTACAAGCTCTCGCATCTTCCACATTTTCATTTCACAGACTGGAGTGAGAGGCAGAGAGTTGACCTGCTCAGTCCAGTGGCTCGCTCCCACCCTGCTCTCCTCCATGTCCTTTCTCATCTTTTAGAATCAAGTGATTTACAATAAATAAATAAATAAACAAACAGGTTAAATAGTCCGCATCTAGCCGGCTAGCACAAGTAGCCCATTAGCTCGGCTACCGCTACTACAATCTGTTGTACTTGCTCTGTAACACCATGCCGGTTACGTCTCTGTCTTTGAGTGCAGGTGAGGACGCATTGGAGCTGCACTTGGTAGAACTCCAGCTGGTTGCTGTGGAGAAGCAGATCCGCGAACTACAGGTGAAGCAGGCCGAGCTGCGGGAGCGGAAAGCCGCGCTGGAAGCTCCCCGGTCGGTCGCTCACCTGTCTCAGGTAAACTCCCAGGATGTAACTACCACTCCCTCCACCTCTACCCCGCGTGTTTCTCTGTCCAGGCCCAACACACCGATGAAGTGGCCTGCCCAGGAGCTGTTCACTCCGGCGCCAGGACACCGCAGGCCCTGGGTGCAGCAGCGGAGGACGCGTGCCGGTCCCCGGCCTAGGACCTCTCCCCCTCCACCACCGCCGGTCTTCGAGATCCCCACCCGGAACCGCTTCGCCCCCCTTCGCAAGGCGGACTGCGACAACGTGATCATCGGAGACTCCATCGTCCGCCACGTCCGTGCTACGGTGGCTAAAGGTAAGGCTCGCACTCACTGCTTACCTGGTGCTCGTGTTCTTGATGTCTCTGCACAGGTACCTAGAGTCGTGAGCAGAAACACCAAAGCTGTGGTTCTTCATGTCGGCTCGAATGACACCAGCCTGAGGCAGTCGGAGATCCTGAAGAGGGACTTCAACACCCTGGTGGAGACGGTTCGCAGCACATCGCCCACGACGAGGATCATCGTGTCTGGACCACTTCCAACTTACCAGCGAGGAATTGAAAGGTTCAGTAAACTTTTCGCTTTAAATGAATGGTTACAGTCATGGTGTCAGGCTCAGAAACTACTCTTTATCGATAATTGGAATGTTTTCTGGGAGCGTCCTAGGCTATTCCGTGCTGACGGCCTGCACCCCAGCAGAGTTGGAGCGGAGATCCTCTCGGACCACATCTCCAGGGCGCTGAACACCTTCTGACTGGTAAACTACTCTTTAAATTTAAATCTCAATAGCCATCCTTCACCTCAGCACATTGACACAGAAAATGCACACATAGCTCACCCTATAGAAACTGTGTCTGTTCCCCGAGCAGTGAGATCCAAAAGTAAATACACGAGAAGTCCTCGAAATAATCTTACTGTAATTAGACCAGAAAAATGCCAAAGAAACAAACAAAAACAGTTCTTAAAGCTTGGACTTCTGAACATTAGATCTCTTGCACCCAAAGCACTTATTGTAAATGAAATGATCTTAGATAATAGCCTTACTGCACTCTGCCTCACCGAAACGTGGATTAAACCAAATGAATACATCAGTCTAAACGAGTCTACACCATCAGGATATATCTATAAGCACGAACCTCGTCTGACTGGTCGTGGAGGTGGTGTCGCCACTATCCTTAGTGATTACCTCACTGTTACCCAGAGAACACAGCATAGATTTAGTTCTTTTGAAGTGCTCGTCCTTAATGTTACACTATCGCACGTGCACACGAAGAAATCCCTGATGTCTCTTGCTCTAGCGACCGTGTACAGACCCCCAGGGCCCTACACAGTTTTTCTTAGAGAATTCACAGATTTTCTCTCAGACCTATTAGTTAACTTTGACAAAGCATTAATTGTAGGAGACTT
Source organism: Tachysurus fulvidraco (assembly GCF_022655615.1). Lineage (NCBI taxonomy): Eukaryota > Metazoa > Chordata > Actinopteri > Siluriformes > Bagridae > Tachysurus > Tachysurus fulvidraco. The sequence continues at coordinate 51,146,787 of NC_062518.1, forward strand.
TAACATTCATGTTGACGACACAAACAACGCTTTAGGACTCACATTTATGGACTTACTAAACTCACTTGGGCTCAAACAAAACATCACTAGTGCAACTCATCGACGTAACCACACACTAGATTTAATAATATCACACAGAATAGATGTCACTGATATAGATATCATACCCCAAAGTGATGACATCACAGACCATTACCTTATAATGTACACACTACCTATAGAACAGACTAACTGTGTCTCACCACGTTATCGACTCGGTAGAACCATTATTTCGACCACCAAAGACAGATTCACAAATAACCTGCCTGATCTGTCTGGACTTCTGAATGTACCCTCAAACTCAAACGACCTAGATGCAATGACTAACAGCATAGACGCTATATTCACTAGCACATTAGACACTGTTGCCCCAGTCAGATTACAGAAGGTTAGAGATAAAACACTTGCACCATGGTATAATAGTCATACTCACACCCTCAAGAGAGAAACCCGTAACCTTGAACGGAAATGGAGAAAAACTAAATTAGAGGTGTTTAGAATTGCGTATAAGGACAGTATGTCCAGCTATAGACAGGCTCTAAAAGCTGCTAGGGCTGAGCACCTGAGCAAACTCATAGAAAATAACCAGAACAATCCCAGGTTTTTATTTAGCACAGTGGCTAGTTTAACAAAAAATCAGAAATCTGAGCACACTATTCCATCACATTTCAGTAGTGAGGACTTTATGAGATTCTTCACTGATAAAATCGAAAGTATCAGGAATAAAATAGGTGACGCTCAACATATGAGAGCAACCAGTGACACAATCTCACCTAAGGCTTTACACAGCTTTACAAGTACAGGACAGGAAGAGTTAGATAAACTTATTACTACAGCTAAATCAACAACATGTTCACTAGACCCCATCCCAACTAAATTACTGAAAGAAGTGTTACATAAAGCTGGTGAGCCTCTTCTTAATATCATTAACTCCTCGTTATCTTTAGGTTACATCCCGAAGTCTTTTAAGTTGGCAGTTATTAGGCCACTCATCAAAAAACCTAACTTAGACCCTAATGAACTATCAAATTACAGACCTATCTCACACCTCCCGTTTATGTCTAAAATACTTGAAAAGGTTGTGTCTGTTCAACTGAGCTCCTTCTTACAGGAGAACAACATCCTTGAAGAGTCTCAGTCAGGTTTCAGGCCCCATCATAGCACAGAAACTGCACTTGTTAAAGTTACAAACGACTTGTTCTTAGCTTCGGACCAAGACCGTATGTCACTATTAGTTCTACTTGACCTTAGTGCTGCATTCGACACTATAGATCACAACATTCTTCTAGATCGCTTACAATATTACACAGGTATTCATGGTCAGGCTTTAAGCTGGTTTAGATCCTATCTGTCTGACCGATACCATTTTGTAGAATTAAATGGTGAATCCTCCAGTTTACTACCAGTTAATTATGGGGTCCCTCAAGGATCAGTTCTAGGACCTCTGCTTTTCTCTATATACATGCTTCCATTAGGGAACATTATTAGAAGACATGGGATTAGTTTCCATTGTTATGCTGATGACACACAGTTATATATCTCATCAAAACCAGATGAAATAGCCACAGTGTCCAAATTAACTCAGTGCCTTAGAGAGATAAGACTGGATGAGCTGCAACTTTCTATTGTTAAACTCCGATAAGACTGAAATACTACTCATGGGTCCAAAAACCAGTGCACAGAAACTCTCACAACTTAACTCCCATTTAGAGGGATGTACTATTACAAGTAGCTCGACAGTGAAAGACCTCGGTGTTATACTAGACAGTAACTTGTCTTTTAAAAATCATATCGCCCATACTACCAAAACAGCCTTCTTCCACCTTAGAAACATTGCCAAGCTGAGAAACATCCTGTCTGTATCTGATGCTGAGAAGCTAGTTCATGCGTTCATGACCTCTAGACTGGACTATTGTAATGCATTACTAGGTGGTTGTCCTGCATCTTTAATAAATAGGTTACAGTTAGTCCAAAATGCAGCTGCCAGAGTTCTCACTAGGACAAGAAAGTATGACCATATAACCCCAATTTTATCATCTCTACACTGGCTACCTGTTAGGTATAGAATTGACTACAAACTGCTGCTACTTACGTACAAGGCTCTTAATGGTTTAGCTCCCATGTATCTAACTAGTCTTCTAACACGTTACAATCCTTCACGCTCTCTGACATCACAAAACTCAGGGCTTTTGGTAGTTCCCAGAATATCTAAGTCTACTAAAGGTGGTAGAGCGTTTTCTTATTTAGCTCCCAAACTTTGGAATAGTCTTCCTGATAGTGTTCGGGGCTCAGACACACTTTCCCAGTTTAAATGTAGATTAAAAACTCATCTCTTCAGTCAGGCGTACACATAATACATCCCATAATATCATGCACCAGTACATCAGACCAGCACATTTTTATGAACGGCAGATATGTTAATCCCTTTCCACTGCTTTTCTCTTTGTACCCATCCCGAGGCATCCAGACACTGTACCAGCTCCCATCGTCCTCTGTGGGACGAAGCCTTTGGACATCCACTGAGCCGAGGCCGACTCTAAGAATCCTGAGACATCTCCAGTTAGACTCTGTGGTACTCAGGAGATCAGAAGTCCTTGAACCTCACACCAATACAACATTTGTTTGACTGTATATTACAATCACACCCCCAGTGTCACCCATATGAGGATGAGGTTCCCCCTTGAGTCCGGTTCCTCTCAAGGTTTCTTCCTTTACCAATTTAAGGCAGTTTTTCCTTGCCACTGCTGCCTGAGTCATCTCAGACTTGCTCATAGGGGAATAAATACATACACACTGTGAACTATATACATCTAATAATAATCTAGAATTTTTATTCTGTTAATTCTTATTTCTTTTATTATTCGTTATTTCCTTTATCATTAATTATGTCTACCTTCTGCTTTATGTTTGTTCTGTAAAGCTGCTTTGAGACGATGTCTATTGTAAAAAGTGCTATACAAATAAACTTGAATTGAATTGAATATTAACTCCAGGGACCGCCTTCCTGAAAACAATTGACAGGTACAAGAGAAGACACCAGAGGACAGCACAGAAATGTGTGTGTATTGTATAGTACAGTGTTATTTATGTGTGTATTGTATAGTATAGTGTTATGTATGTCTGTATTGTATAGTATATTGTTATTTATGTGTGTATTGTATAGTATAGTGTTATTTATGTCTGTATTGTATTGTATAGTGTATTTATGTGTGTGTTGTATAGTATAGTGTTATGTGTGTGTTGTATAGTATAGTGTTATGTGTGTATTGTATAGTATAGTGTTATTTATGTCTGTATAGTATAGTGTTATTCACAGTTCCTGAAAATATGTTGGTTATATCTCAGGAAGGAAAACAGATACAGTTTTGTTTTAACGGCACAAATGTGCACAAATCGAGCACAAACGAACTAGGCCGGTATTGAGCGATTGGGATATTAAAATATTGTTTAATATGTCAAACAACAAACCAGCACAAAACGTTTCTTTTTGCGGCACAAATCAGCACAAACGAATGGCATAGTTTCTTTTTCTTTTTATGGGGTGCCAACTTCACGGAGGTCCCATAGGCTATTGTCAAGAAGAGCTGTGTGTCTTTTGCTTCATATTTTGAACAGCACAATGTATCTATTATTTTTAATTTGTTTATATATAATTGTTTGATTTTGAACATAATCTATATTTGGGAAATGTTTTTTCTTTAAAGGCATTCATGTGATTATAGTCTTTAAAATAAATGCTACATTTTGATTTCATGATTTCTTTGTTTTATGCAAATCATTTACTTCCTTTGTGCTACTTTACATAAACATTTGATGAAACCAAATCAGAATTTTGGTCAACATTGTCATTTTATCTCACCACAAATATGTTGACAACAGAACACAGTACAGTACATAAATATCACACATTAATACAAATATATACATATTGTGGAATAGTAAATAACAGCAAGGAAGTGACAGCCAATTTTATACTTTGTTTAATAAAATGTGTGTGTGCTATATTTCCTCCCAACAGAGATTTAGGCCTGGTGTCCTTAATCTGGAGAAAAACAAACAAGTCTGACCTGGAGTGTGACTGGAAGCGTTTGGTGAGTGACACTTTCTTTGGCAATAGCATGAACATGTTTGGGAGCATCGAGTCTTGTTGTACACAGAAAACACATGTATGGGAGCATTGGGTATTGCTGGCAACAGGATGGTGAAACTGTTCAAGTCTTTATTCTCAAAAGAATAAAGTACATTTATATTTATGACACTTGGCAGATTCCTTTATCCTGTCAGAGATGCAGTTGACATGGCAAGAATAAAAAACAACCCAAATGCAGGGATAACCAAAACAAAATGACAAAAAAAAAAAAAAACATTGACATGGAAAAAATCACAAAAACAAGAAACACATTATGTCTGAGCACAGAGCATCAGCAGCCTGACCGTTATTTATATAACCACAGTTTTCATTCTTCAGGGCATGATCAGGTTTTCCAGTCATCCAGCTGATGGTAGAGAAAATTGGTTTGGTCTGTCACCTTCCAGGAGTCTCTGAACAGACCAATTAAAGCCCAGCCTGAGACCAGTCCCTTTATAACTGAGTCTTCATTTGCATCACTTGAGCTTGACAAGTCTGTGTGATGCTGTCTACAGGAAGCCTGAGCTTCAAGCCATGACATAGTAGTAGAGATGTAAATGTAGTTCTGATGTCCAGTATAACTGCCTATGAGAATAAAAAAAACACAAAGATGAAACATAGTGTCATGATCAGCACACTTGCCTCACCTCCGCACCCACAACGGAGAGAATCGTCTCCGGAGTACTAAGCGCTCCCGGACTACACTTCCCACTACACCCCGCTCAGCCTAATCAGGGCACCAGCTGTTCTCCATCAGCTGGCGCACTTAAATAAGCAAACGAACTTGATCCCATTGCGAAGTCTTGATTTGCTACGGCTATCATTCTGAGCGTTGTCTGGTTATTCCTGTTTCTGGTTTTTGATCCGTTTCTGTATTTTGCCTCACGACTGATTTCTGCCTGCCCTGACCTTTTGCCTGTTGTTCTGACTACGTTTTTGCCTTACCTACACTGTCGTGTTTACCGGTACTGAACTCTGCCTGTTGTTTCCGAGATTATATATTAAAGCTGCAAATGGATCCTCAGTCTTACGACTCATCGTTACACATAGGTTTATGGAAGGTTCAAAACTAAAAAAAAATACACAGATTACAACATTAAAACCCCAAAAGGAAATTTCTTAAAAGTTGCTGACAGAACATCAAGAACATGACACAAATCTGGGTAGATTGTACAAGTATTTCCCCAGTGTCTGAAATTTGCTTTAAGAAATTATGTTAAATATTTTTCCCAGTTCAGCAAAATGAGTATATTAAAAAATACATTGTTCAGAATTTTTATTACAACACAAAATTCTCTACTGAGAAATAGGAAAGTGATCAATATGTAGATTCTTACCATCTAAACAGACAGCAGGGATTGACCAAGTACAGGGCACATCCACCCAACCCCAGGGAGCAAGCGCACCACACTCCTCACCAAAGTTGTCGTGTTGACCTGAACTCCATCTCCATCTGAACGCTTCCCAGTGGTTTATTCCCCATGGACCAGCACCAGCTGTTGATGGGATTGTAGAGTCCAATCCAAGCACTGGAACCGAATTGTTGTCTCTGTGCTTCCTTCTGAAGTCGGACCATGTTGTCATTACTGTCGATGATAGCCAGGTCAGTGTGTGTGTCTCTGCAGTAAGCCTGAGCATCACTCCAGGTTTTCCCCTGCTGGATCAGGTAATACTGACGAGTGACAGACAGGACCAGAGGAACTGTGGATAAATTTTAAACATTTTATGCAAATTATCTCAGTCACAAATTTTACTTACTTTAATTAACTCTTCTCATAATTTTCCCTTCATTTGATTGTTACTTCAAACTGAACATTTATATAATGAAACTTTTTTTAATTTAATTTTTCTTTGATACAAAACAAGAAATTATTTTAAATCCACACACACACACACACTTCTCTCACCTGTGAAAAACAGGAGCATAAAGAGACATTATAACGAGTATAAAGAGACATCCGTTACTGGTGTGTAGATAAACTCACTAAGACAAAAGACATGTGATTAAAATCCCTCAGCAGTTCTGATCAGCAGTAAAACTGATAACTGTAAGTACCACATCACTACATATGATTAGAACTGAATTTAAACACCCATTAGTTCAGGGGAGGCAAACTCAGTATTCATGTAATTATTGAATGTAAAACCTCAAGCAATGTTCATTTGAACGAGTTTATTTTATTTTAACCTGTCAGAAGAACAGAGGATGCACACAAGTACAGGGGAGCTTTTATTATATCTGAAAACTAATCCAAAGGTAAATTAAACCACCAACATGTTGTCAACTTATGAAGTGTATTTAAAATTTAAATATATACACATACAAATGAAATAAGAACAAAATTAAAAACAATAAATAAACAACAACAAACAAAACAACTGAAACATCAAAAAACTATATTACAATTAGCAGCATATGAGCGACACAATGAACTATTTAACTATTAAAACAAGAGTCTTTGAACTTGTGTATATTTAAAACAAATATTTATACATACAAATAAAATTAGAACAAAACAATTAACTATTAAAACAAACTACAAACAAACAAAACTAATTAATTGATTAAAACTTTATCCTGTCTGGTCATCCATCCATCGTCTTGTTCCCCACTCTTTCGGTGAACCTCCACCCTGCTGCACCTGAATAATAACAACAACAAACAGAAGTAAACAATGAACAATTTAACTATTAAAACAAGAGACTTTGAATCAGCTTCAGACTTTTTAACAGTTATATGTTATAAATGAGTTCATGTCCTTAGCCATGGTTTAAATCAGACTTTATACATACAGATACAAATATGAATATGTGGAGCAGTAAACAGCTACAGATTCAGGTACCATTACTATGTACATTGTGTTAAATTGAAATGTAGCCCTACTTTTTTTTATTTAATGAGAGAACGTTATACATATCTACAATCATACATATGTTCACTTCTATGTTACGTGACAAATAGTCAAAAGGTTTTTGAATTGTACTGAATTTATTTGATTTGACAGTCAGGTATTGATTGCTTGCAGATGTTGATACAACTACTAGGCTACTTAAATATATCTCACACTAACTAGTTAGACATTATGATCTTCTGTAGCTTTGCTTCAAAAAATGTTTCTTTAAATTTTAGTTGAATACCTCTGATTTAGTGCATCCTCGAGAGAACATCGAGAGTAAGCTGATAAAAATAACACATAGAAAATATATAAATTACATAGAAATTTCTATACTTCTGACGGACTTACTTTATTACCCTCTGGCGCTCCTGGAGTCCTCGCTGGCGGCTGTGCCACTTCCACGGCCTGCTTCACCGCCTCCGGAAGCAACTCCTCCAATGCTTCCCTTACCGTGTCGCGGCAGTTGCAGATGGGTGGAAGCTGCTACTGTATTCGCTGACCTCCACCTGCAGACACAAGAGTAGGGCTGGATGACAACGTCCTTTCTCTCGCCATTTCCAAAGACTTTTGCTTAGCTGCCATTTCTGTTCGAGTGAACTGTGAGAGAATGAGTAACACCCACCTAGCAGCTGCTCTATTTATAAGCTGACTTTCCGCGAGCTTCCCAATTCCTTTTAACAACCACCTAAGCTGATGGAAAATAAAATTTATAGAAAATATATAAATAACAGAAATTTCTACACTTCTGCACAAATAAAGACGGACTTGCTTGATCTGGCCGTTGCGCTCCCTGAGTCGCCGTTGCCGGCTGTGCCGCATCCACCGCCTGCTTCACCGCATCGGGAAGTAACTCCTCGAGTGCTCCCCTTACCGTTTCCCGGCAGTTGCAGACGGGTGGAAACGGCTGCCCAGTTTGGTCGGAGACCACCCTTCCTCCACTCTCGTCCTGTACCACCTTTGGCTGAATGAAAATTCTTGCGTGATCGGATGCCATGGTGAATTGTGAGAGAATGAGTAACACCCATCTAGCGGCTGCTCTATTTATAAGCTGACATTATAATTATGCACAAATCAGATGTGTGTTGTTGGTCATTATCCCTCTTCCTCCTGCTCCTCCTACACATTTATTGGCTAAGATCCTTGTGACAGAAGAACCCATCCGAAACACGCCGTAGAATTCCAGCCTCAGTCCGTCATTCTGTTCTACACCACATAATTATTATTATTAAATAATAATGAATGAAGACATGAGACACAGAAGACATGTCTGTGTTCTGTTTATTTTAATAGTTAAATTGTTCATTGTTGCACACGGCAAATCTGCTAACTCAAAAAGGACAAAGAAATAATTGACCTTGAAAAAGTCTGAAGCTTATTTAAAGACTGGAACACAACTGACTGGAACACATTGTCATCTGTCCTTTTTGTGTTGGTAAATCTGACAAACATGTCTTCTGTGTCTCATGTCTTCATTTATGTCTGTGTTGGTACCTGAATCTGTAGCTGTTTACTGCTCCACATATTCATATTTGTATCTGTATGTATAAAGTCTGATTTAAACCATGGCTAAGGACATTAACTCATTTATAACATATAACCAAACACGTGTTGCTATTCTTCTCATATTGAACCTGACAATGTTGTGCACTGACCAGGGCGGCGATGATCACCCTGAAGACAACATGGACAATGAGGCAGCCCAAGAAGGCCCAGTTCATAATTTTAACCCTCCCTTGGCTTCTTGGTGTTTTCCACACTGATAGGAGATAAGAAATAAAAAAGTTCCTTCTGAAAACATTAACAGACAGAACATATCTGGAAAGCTTGTAGGTTTCTATATATACACACCTTTATGGCTGAAAAAGCAATAATGCTGCAATACTCACACATGAAGCCAAGGAAGATGATCATCATGACCTCCTGAGCAATAGATAAAGAAGCCAGGGTAATGACTGCCACACTGTGGCCACAATTCGCCTCCCTAGCAATGTGGCCGCAATTATCGGCCAACATGGTGAAGCCCAAAAGGACTTGTGCCAGGGAGGATGTGGCCGCTAGTGTGTTCATGTCCATCAGCTGTGAGAGAGAAACACCACATGACCACATTAGCATGACCTACATTTTAGACCATAGGTCACCAACAGACAGACCGTGGTCCGGACCCGGACGCTGCCCAATACGGACCCAGACCTACAGCCCAAACAAAAGGTTCTGATTTAAAACTTGACGAAGCGCTTCTATTTTAACCGGCGCAGCTTTTGTATCTTTACAGTAGTGGTAGTGAAAACACACAGAGCAATCAAGGGACGAGGGAGACGGAGAAAGGGAGGAGAAAGAGAGAGAAACAGCCGAGTGAGATTCATTCCTGTTCACACTTCCCACTTCACCAGTGTGTCTCATATGTACAGAAACTGGGGCACTTATTAAAAGTGACCATGTGAAACACCATTATGAGACAAAACAAAGGTTTTGAACAAACATATCCACACAAATCTGAGACAGCGTCCCTGAGACAGCTTTCCCAGGTCTGAGGACAGTAGCCCTATACATCCTGACCATGTTTGGCTCTACATACAGCTGTGAGGCAGCTTTCTCTACAATGAACATAATCCAAACTAAATATGGTTCAAGGGTCACTAATGAGCAGCTTCACATGTGTATGACAGAGGCCCTGACTGCATTCAAGCCCAGGTTTAACCCCAACCCTCGCCCAGGTTTATCCCCAACCCTCGCCCAGGTTTAACCCTAACCCACGCCCAGCTAGAGCTCAGTTCTCTCACTGAGATATAAAAAGGAAAGTTAAGCACTTTATTTAAACACACACAATTTTCACATTTTATTTATTTTCTCTTATTTTGAAATGTAGCCCTACTTTTATTTATTTAAATGAGAGTGATGTTATGCCTGATAACGTATTATTAGTTCCAGTTTGCTTGTTTCCCTACCGGACGTCAGACGAGGGAACACCAGAGATATAAGCAGCCTGCGGTACTGAATTGTGCTAAAAGTGGTTATTAATAAAAGTTGTGTTAATGCTGAAGCTCCTGTTTTATTTGGACAAAACATAAGCTGGTGTCAGAATACAGGACTGGTGTACACTAAAGAGTTTGTGAGGAAATCACCAGCACAACCAGAACCACGTAGAGGGAAACAGACACGTAAAGCTTCCATAAATGGTCATGTACACGTGAGCTGTCGGGTGACGAGCCAAGTGCAGGTGAGCAGCGCATTAATACAATCAAAAGCAGTTGGAAGAGTCGGCGTCAAAACAGAGAAAACTTTAGTGTTTGCCGTCATGGAAAAGCTAAATCCACCATCGCCAATGCAGCTTAGCGGCAATCTTGCTGATAACTGGAAACGTTTCAAACAGAGATTCGACATTTATCTCGCTGCGAGCGGTGCCGGTGGAGATGATGAAAAGCTAAAAGCATCCATCTGTTTGCACGTGATGGGTTGAGATGTACTGGATATATATAATAGCTCTCAACTCGATGATGCTGATTTAACACTGACTCTTCTAATGCAAAAATGTGAGGAATATTTTGTGCCAAGTAAGAATGTCACATTTGAGAGAGACATGTTTTTCTCTGCTGACCAAAAACAAGGAGTAAGTTTTGACCAGTACCTCACTGAACTGCACACTTTCAGTAAGAGCTGTGAATTCAGACATTTAAGAGATTCACTAGTGAGAGAGACAGAATAGTCTGTGGAATTCCCGACAATGCTCTCAGGGAAAGATTGTTAACGAGAACCAGCACTGACACTGGATAAAGCGGTCAATATGTGTAGAGCTGCTGAAATTACTCATGCACAAGCTAAGGAACTGCACAGGGATGGCGCTGTTGTGCATGCAATTAAAAGAGAGGAGCAGCACACAAAACAGTCTGCTAAGCTAAAGAAACACAGGAAATGTGGCAGATGTGGAGGAGTACACATGCCAAGGTCATGTCCAGCTTATGGAAAAATCTGCAGTAGTTGTGGAAAAAATCATTTTGCAAAATGTTGTAAAGAAACACAGTACATACTGTCAAAGAACAAAGAGGACTTTCTTGTTGATTCTGTACAGAACAACACACTAGATAAAGCTGAATGGCTTGTACCACTGACTGTAAATGAAACTATAATCCCATTTAAAATAGACACGCAATACTGAAAGTGACAGGATACACTGGTGAGAATGTTCCAGTTAAGGGAATATGTCTGGTGACTCTGAAACACAAAGGAGACGTACTACATTTACAGCATGTGACAGACGCCCTTATCCAGAGCGAAGTACATAAGTGCTTAAATCTCTAACACTGAATACATTAATGCTGGTTCACTAGGTTACATACTTAAGATACCATGAGTTTAAAACATTTGTTCAAAGTTACAATGAAAAAGTGTCAAAGCTTTTTTTTTTTTTTTATGCAAAAGATAAGGAAAGAAGTGCTAGTTGAAGTGTTTCCTGAATAAGTAGGTGTTCAACCGCCACTTGAAAATAGCCAGTGACTCAGCTGTCCGGACCTCTAGGGGAAGTTCATTCCACCACCTCGGTGCCAGAACAGAGAAGAGTCTTGTAGTATACTTGCCTCTTACCCTGAGAGATGGTGGGACCAGTCGAGCAGTGCTGGTAGATCGGAGGTTGCGGGGTGCAGTGCGAGGAATGATGAGGGCTTTGAGGTAAGAGGGAGCTGGTCCATTTTTGGCTTTGTAGGCCAGCATCAGTGTTTTGAATCGGATGCGTGCAGCTACCGGAAGCCAGTGGAGGGATCACAGCAGCGGGGGGGTATGGAGAACTTTGGCAGGTTGAAAACAATCTGGGCAGCTGCATTTTACTAAAGTACTAAAGAAACAAATGGTGATTGTGGAGAAAAATGTACAGCCAACATTTTTGAAGGAGAACAAAGATGTTTGAAGGACTCGGATGTGGTACATGCATGCAGAAAAGTTCCATTTGCACTGCAAGGTAAACGTAAAGAGGAGCTGGCTCACATGGAGAAGCTCAATGTTATAAAGAAGATTCATGAAACAACAGACTGGGTGAGTTCACTAGTCGTTGTGCTGAAGAAAAATGGAGCTTTAAGGATTTGTCTTGACCCAAGAGATCTCAACAGGGCCATAAAACATGAACAGTATAAACTGCCCACCAGAGAGGAGATTAGGTCTCAGTTTGCTGGAGCTAAGTGGTTCAGTAAGCTAGATGCATCATCTGGGTTTTGGCAAATGAAGCTTGAGGAGGAAAGCTCGAAACTGGGCACCTTCATTACACCAGAAGGCAGATATCGGTTTCTCAGTCTTCCGTATGGCATTGTGTCTGCACCAGAAGTTTACCACAAGATAATTCACACGATCTTTGAGCACTTAACAGGCTTGGAGACTATGATGGATGATATAATCGTGTGGGGTTCCAGCCGACAGGAACATGATGCACGGCTAAGGCAGGTCCTAGATTTCATTAGACAGTTTTTGTTGGAGATGTACTGTCTGAGGATGGCGTCAGGCCAGACCCAAGAAAGACCTCAGCAATCGTTAACATGGAACAGCCACAAAATAAAGAGAAACTGAGAAGATTCCTTGGAACGGTCACATATTTGGCCAAATTTATTCCACAACTGTCTACACCTTCTGCACATCTTCGATGTCTCCTGGAGCAAAAGACTGAGTGGGTGTGGTCTCACGAGCAGGAGGGATGCTTTCAAGATCTGAAGTGCATCATAACGGAGGAGCCAGTACTCAGATATTATGATCCACACAAGAACATTAGGATCTCAGCAGATGCCCCCGATACGGCGATGCCCAAATAGAGAAAGAACTTTTGCCTAGCACATATGCCTGTGAAGGATTCCATCAGTATGTGTATGGGCAGACTTACAGACCATAGTGGAAACAGACCCAAGTACTTTATTGAGAGTGTAGGCATCTTAGGGACCTGCTAAGTTATCATGATGTTAAACTCACCGTGAGAACAAAAGCCTCACCTGATTGGGACCAGTTTCTTGGGCGCTGCAGAGCCAGATGGGAAGAGCAGTGGCAGGGCAGTAAACACAGTGATGGCATGTTCAACTACATACAGAAATAAATAACACACAAGAGAGGATATCGATATGCACTAAAGTAAAGAGCTTAATTAATGACATTTAATGACAATATATATTGGCACCGTACCACGTGCAGGCCGCACCACGTGCTTCACAGACAACATAAATTTAATCCACTTATTTCTCCTATAACACTCTGTTCAATATACATCAATTATCAGTGAGCTAAATCTCTTTTCTTTCTGAAACACAACTCATTAAACAACATACCTGTAAGAAAAGGACATAAACAGCTGAGACACGGGGCGTCAGCTTCTCCCTCACTGCTACACACTAGTACATATAATGCTAAACAGTTAGTCTGTATTTTTATATGCCGCTTTTTGTAAATTGATGAAGATTAGTTTTATAACTTTATATCTTTAAGACACGTAAAACATCCACGTTTGCACATAAATGCCTGTTACTGCGTGTTTTGAGTTGCAAAACTTAAATGTAAGAAACAGTATTCAACAAGTTATGCTTACAAAGAACTTTTCGAATGGTCAATAATTGATTGTATACATATCTGCCGGCGAGCAGATAATGGAATTAGCGTCATTACGTCATTGTGAATGACGTCCATTACGTCAGAGACGTAAAAGACCTGGTGAACTGATTTGAACTGGTTCATGAAATCGAACGCTGTGGGTATCGGAACAGGAATGCAGTTCTAAGCAACACACTACTTCTGTTCTCCATGAAGACAAACAAAGTCGTCATTCAGAAGTACCTCGAGAAAGGGCATACTCAGATGGAATGCGACTCCGTTCATGGCATCATCGAGAGGCGTCTGAGGGACCAGGATGTGTATCTCCCAGCTGAGTATGTTAACTTGATGAAGAGAGCCCGATGAACCACACCTTCTTCCAGGACTTCACCAAGCTGAGGCTCTGTAAGTCTTTGTGCCCTGGAGTAAGGCCTGGTGACCTAACTGTCCATGATATCAGAGCCATCAGGTAATTACCAATGTAAATCTTATGTCTTACCAATATACTGTAGGCATGACATTGTGATGTTGCATATTTTTAATGAAACAGTGATTACTTTGTTGTGTTTTGTGCTATTAGGTACAACAACAATGGAACGATGGACTTGAAAATAAACCATTCTGACGACTGGCGTCCACACTCGAGTCCCAAACTCCGAAACTCCACCTCAGACAGCCACACAGTCACCCCACTCTATTCAGACAGCCTGAAGATCACAGAGCTGAAATTTAAACACCTCCAATACCTGAAGGAAGTCATCCCAAAGGACTTTCACAGTTTTTATGGCAATTTGCATCACTAGTTTAATACACACAGAGCCTCACAGATACATGCACACAGACACACAGACACAGGCTTAGTAAAGCAAGCCTTAAAGGGATAGTTCACCCAAAAATAAAATAAAGACCATGCAGTGCCTTGTATGTTAGCATGAGGACTTTAAAATCTACTCGGAACCTGACCGGAAGCCAGTGTGAGGACTTGAGAATTGGTGTAATGTGCTCATTAGCAGTTGAATTTTGCACACATTGTGGATTTAGGAACCCCAGCTAGAAGTGCACTGCAATAGTCACAGCGAGAGAACACAAAAGTCTTAATAAGCCTTTCAGTCACTGAGTGAGATAACATAGGGTGAAGTCTAGCAATATCTCTGAGATGAAAAAATGAGTTCTTTACAATGTGCCGAACGTGAGGGTCAAAAGACAAACTTGAAACTAAGATGGTTTGCAAAGCTGGTGAGGAGCGACCAATAAGCAAGACAAGCTCTGTCTTATCAGCGTTGAGGCACAAACAATTTTGAGACACCCACGTTTTTATCTCATTTATAATTTAAATAAATTAAATAAAATGAATATTAAATAAATTAAGTAATTAAATAAAATATTAAATAAATTTATAACATTTATCACACACACACACACCCACCCCTCCACACACTCACACAGACCCCTCCACACACACACACACACAGACCCCTCCACACACACAGAGATGTTAATTTGAACACAAGATGAATAACATTGTTATATCCAGAAAAAAGCCTAATCATCACATTAATATTACTATATATTTATTAATGAGTTGTCTACGTTCATAGTTCTCTTCATGCACTTTTACCCTTGTATAATACAGGACAGGTCAGCATTCAGAAGACTCCAGTTGGGAAACGTCACGTCCGTAAAGCCAATAATAGTCGGTGAAATTGTCTTTATGTGCAAATATAACGTAGTTATACACCGAGTCCACATATTATGTACAATATGAAGGTTTTAATCCCTTGTACACTATAACTGTACTCTAACCTGCTGTGACACGCTGCTCTGACCAAAAAGATATTACACCTGAAGTCATTTATACTGACGTACGTGTCCCTCAGTGACACTTGTTTGGGGATTGTGTAGAAAACCTTCCACACTATTATTACCTAACTGGGTTAGTATTGAAAACACAAGATCAACTATCAGAGTCGGTCTTACCTTGAACGCAGGTGTCCTTCCAAGTCCCTCGGTCCTCTTCAAGTTCTTCTACCTAATCTATTGTTTGTATCTTTAGATGAAGGAGTCAGACTTAGACCTTCTTGTCTTATCAGGATCCTCACAATGGGAGGCCTTGTTTTTATTAAAAGCAGTGTAATACAGATAAATGTGTGTAATATATGTAAAGTCAAATTACAAATAAAATCTGCTTCAAATAATCAAACAATTCTAGTGTAAGTAGAAGAGAATAAAATAAACCAAGAAACAGTCTCCAAGTTAAAAACCAAAAGTTATGTGTCACATACACGTACATACAGGGTACGACATGCAGTGACATGCTTTTTACATCTGTCTGGTATATAAGCATAAAAAAAGGAACACAATTTAGGATAAAAAAAATAAACTAAAAGGAGATAAATAAATAAAAAAGTATAAAATATGAAAATATAAGTGAAAAATAATGTATATAGATAAATATAAATATAATTAGTTCTTCAGGTTTTTTGCCGCTGCATTTCTGCTAAGGATATGGTTTGTGTGCTGTGTTGAATGTTAAAAAAACAACACAGATTTATACATGACTCTTGTACACACACACGTACACACACGTATACACACACACACACACACACACAACACACACACACAACAAAAAATAATACATTAAATGTCTCCTTTTTGTGTCATTTGCCCTCAAGTTCTTGCCCCATGTGTGTGTTTTAGGAGGGTGAGAGCGAGAGGCTCACAGAATCCTCCAAGAAAAGAAGGAGGAGATGATGAAGACTCTGGCAAATGAAGAGGAGTTACAACATTTCTTCTCAAAATTACATGGCTACTTTTGTGACCCGTGTGTGTGTGTATGTGTGTGCATTTGTGTGCGTGCTTATGTGTGTGTATGTGTGTGTATGTATATGAGTGTGTGTATGTGTATGCGTTTGTGTGTGTCTATACGTATGTGTGTGTGCTTGTGTATGTGTGTATATGTGTGTCTATATGTGTATGCGTGTGGTGTGTGTGTGTGTGTGTATATGTGTATACGTATGTGTGTGTGCTTGTGTATATGTGTCTGTGTGTGTATGCGTGTGTGTATACAGTATGTGTGTGTATACGTGTGTATGTGTGTATATGTGTGTATGTACTTGTTTCCTCCTATTTTTAAGCTATCCTTAGGAGTGTGAACATGTGAAAGTATCTGAGTTTGACCCACACGTGTGTTTTAGGAGTACGAGCGAGAGCAGGAGGCTCACAGTATCCTCCAGGCTGAGAACAGTGAGTCCCTCACCTGGAGGAAGAGAACAATGAGAGGAAGAGGACTGTGATTGACCAGAAGGAGTTACTGAAGGTAAACATTTCTTCTCACTAAACTATGACTGCTAAACCTGCTCGTTTCTTCACGTTTTAGAACATTTTGTCCTTTTCAGATTTTAGACTGTTCTCCTGAGTAATGAGTCAGTATTTAAAAGTGTGTAAATGTATGTGTTGTTCCCTCAGGTCAATCTGTCTGAAGGTGAGGAGAAACAGCAGATGCATCAGGAGATCATCACTCAGCTGGAGGAGGAGAACAAGATGAAGACTGAGTCACCAGGAGGAGTTGCTGAAGGTAAACATTTCTTCTCAGTAATCTGAGTGAGAACTTGTTGCATCACATGAACATGTTGTTGTACACGTGACAGATGTTGACAGGGACGTGTTCAAAAGTCAGGTGTATAAATGACTAGCACATAGTGCAATGTTTCTTCAGGCTGGAACTACAATTTCTAAGAGATTCACAATTTAACTCAAACTTTTTTAAATATTTTTATTAATTCGAATTTAATAGTTAAAACAGAATTAAACAATTAACACAACTCATAACTCAAAACCTTGTTGCATCACATACAGAACAATAAACTTTAATTAAAACATGCAGAGCAATACTTAATATACAAACCAAAAAAATAAATAAAACATAAGTAACAGTGAGAGGAAGAAGACTGATGTACAAGGTAAACTTTTTATTTAAAAAAAAAAAAAAAAACATGAACAATAACAAAATATTTTTTAATTTTAACCAAAATAAGAAAAAGAAAGAAAGTCCATAAATCAGATGTTCCTTCTGAACACTCAAAGTCACCGTACAAAATAAAAAAATTGGTAAAATTAATTAGTAATTTGAACTTAAACGAAAAAGTGAACAATTAAGACAAGAGTCTGTGAATTAATCAGACTGAACAGCTGTTTAACCTTAAAAACAAACAATAATCATAAAAAAACTAACAAAATTTTTTTTAACAAAAATAAAACCAACAAAAGAAAATCAAAAATCTCTCAAATAAAATGCGTGCGGTGTGTCGCTGCATCTGACTTCCATTGTTCAGATCTGTAAGTGCCGATAGGGGATAAGAAAAAAGAAAGAAAGCAAGTCCACTAATCAGATGTTCCTTCTGAAAACATTAACAGACAGAACATCTCTGGAAAGCTTGTAGGTTTCTATATATATACCTTTATGGCTGAAAAAGCAATAATGCTGCAATACTCACACATATAGCCAAGGAACAGGAGCAACAGGACCTCAAGGATAATCGCCACCGCGGCCACGTTGATGACTGCGACACTGTCGCCACACTTCTCCTCCTTGGCGATGTGGCCAATGTTGTCGCCCAACATTGTGAGGCCCAACACCACTTGTGCCATGGAGGTTGTGGTCTCAAGCGTGTTCATATCCATCCGCTGTGAGAGAGAAACACCACATGACCACATTAGCATGACCTACATTATAGACCATAGGTCACTAACAGACAGACCGCGGTCCGGACCCAGACCCAGAAGCTGCCCAATACGGACCCGGACCTACAGCCCAAACAAAAGGTTCTGATTTAAAACTTGACGAAGCGCTTCTATTTTAAACGGCGCAGCTTTTGTATCTTTACAGTAGTGGTAGTGAAAACGCACAGAGCAATCAAGGGACGAGTGAGACGGAGAAAGGGAGAGAGACAGACGAGTGAGACGGAGAAAGGGAGAGAGACAGACGAGTGAGAAGGAGAAAGGGAGAGAGACAGACGAGTGAGAAGGAGAAAGGGAGAGAGACAGACGAGTGAGAAGGAGAAAGGGAGAGAAACAGACGAGTGAGATTCATTTCTGTTCACACTTCCCACTAAACGAGTGTGTCTCATATGTACAGAAACTGGGGCACTTATTAAAAGTGACAATGTGAAACACCATTATGAGACAAAAAGGTTTTGAACAAACATATCCACACAAATCTGAGACAGTGTCCCTGAGACAGCTTTCCCAGGTCTGAGGACAGTAGCCCTATACATCCTGACCATGTTTGGCTCTACATACAACTGTGAGGCAGCTTTCTCTACAATGAACATAATCCAAACTAAATATGGTTTCAGGGTCACTAATGAGCAGCTCCACATGTGTACGAGAGCGGCCCTGACTCCGTTCAAGCCCAGGTTTAAACCTAACCCAGGTTTAACCCTAACCCAGGTTTAAACCTAACCTTAACCCAAACCCAGGTTTAACCCTAACCCAGGTTTAACCCTATCCCAAGCCCAGGTTTAACCCTAACCCAGGTTTAACCCTATCCCAAGCCCAGGTTTAACCCAAACCCAGGTTTAACCCTATCCCAAGTCCAGGTTTAACCCTAACCCAAGCCCAGCTAGAAATAAAAATAAAAATAAAAAAATATCGTTCCGGTGTCTTTTAGATATTTAAATAACAATTCTTGAGTTCTCGATCGCCAATACTCGCTTCCCAGCAGTACCTTTAGAGAAATATTGTCCACTCCTATCCACCCTAATTCCTGAAATAACTGAAATCTGTCCCTTTCACATGCAGGACACTTATCTAGTACTGTATGTGCCTCACTATTTCCAATTCCCCACACTTCACATTCACACTTGCCTATTCTAAAGAGATTATGGTTTGGTGCAGTTTGTCCAATTCTTAATCTCGTGATGACGACATCCTTCTTTCTATTTCCCAATCTTTTCCTCTCAATTCCAACAATCTCCTGTATGTGGAAGATGTCTTCCTTTTGTCCCACTATTCCATACTTCCTGCCATCTTTTACACACTTCTGACGAGGTCAGTTTTAACAGGAGGTGGGATAGAAACAAGGGGTCAGAGCTGAATATAAAGCTGTCTGCATGTAGAAAGCATCTACACCACCATGCGTGTTTGTCTGATGAAGCAGCACAGCCCAGCTCTGGTTAGCCTGTCAGGGAGAAACAGATAACATGAAATAGTTAGGAGTGTCAGAACTTACCCCATGCCACAATCCATCGGGCCACGACCTTGAGGTCTACCACGCATCCCTGGCCTGTCGTAGCCATCACGACCGCCGCCATCTCCGGGGTAACCTCCATGCTGGGGTGGCTGAGAGCCTCCGTAACCTCCGCTCACACCACCCTGATTGTAACCACCTGTATGAGGTAGCAGCAGATCTATGATTACTACACCAGATACTACACACATCTAATATAAAAAATTTAAATGTCTTATAACTGGTCCGATATCTGGATCATGATGCCGAGTGTTGTTTGTGACCCAGAGTGTGGGAGCAGTGAACCTCACCATAGGGTCCAGACTGGTCGTAGCTGCTCTGAGAAGCTCCAGGCTGGCTGTACTGAGAGTGGGAGTAGGATCCGTTGGGAGGAGGGTAGGCGGTAGAGGGAGGCTGTTGGGGTGGGACTTGAGATGGAGGATGTTGGGGTGGGACTCGAGGGTAGGCGGTAGATAGAGGCTGTTGGGGTGGGACTGGAGGGTAGGCGGTAGATGGAGGATGTTGGGGTGGGACTTGAGGGTAGGCGGTAGATGGAGGCGGAGGCTGTTGGGGTGGGACTTGAGGGTAGGTAGCCTGCTGCTGCCCACCGTAGGCTGACTGCTGGGCCTGGTATCCACCCTGGGTGTAGGCGGACTGAGTGCTGCTGCTGTATCTAGTCAAGTCAAGTCAAGTCAAGAAGCTTTTTATTGTCATTTCAACCATATATAGCTGTTGCAGTACACAGTGAAATGAGACAACGTTTCTCCAGGATCAAGGTGCTACATAAAACAAAGACAGGGCTAAGGACATGTAAGTAGTCTTAGCCACATAAAGTGCAACTGTGCAACCTGGTGCAAACAGTGCAGGACAAGACAAGCAAGACAGTGCAGGACAAAAGACAGTGCAGGACAAAAAACAGTGCAGACATTAAGTTACAAGACAATACAAAAAGTACAAAAAATGCAATACACAAAAGACAATAAACAGTAACAGAAACAGCGCCGACCGACCGGTGTAAATACTGAATGTTCAAACAATATTTTGTGCAGTAAAAGAATGAACAGCAGCAGGTTCTTAGCAGCAGGTCCTTTGGATTATATATAGAGTTGTGCAAAAAACAGCAGATGACTGAGATATTGTCCAATATGTGCAAAAACAGCAGAAAAGTGTGCAAAACAGTGTGTGTGTTTTGTGAGGGTCTATGCAGTCCATACAGATGATGTGTGTGTATGTTGTGCTCAGTATAGTACAGTTCAGTTATTGAGAAGTCTGATGGCTTGTGGGAAGAAACTGTTACGCAGTCTGGTCGTGAGGGCCCGAATGCTTCGGTACCTTTTTCCAGACGGCAGGAGGGTGAAGAGTGTGTGTGAGGGGTGTGTGGGGTCATCGACAATGCTGTTGCCTTTGCGGACGCAGCGTGTGGGGTAAGTGTCCATGATAGAGGGAAGACAGACCCCAATGATCTTCTCCGCTGTCCTCACTATCCGCTGCAGGGTTTTGCGATCCGAGATCGTACAGTTCCCAAACCAGACAGTGATGCAGCTGCTCAGGATGCTCTCAATGGTCCCTCTGTAGAACATGGTCAGGGTTGGGGGAGGGAGATGTGCCTTCCTCAGCCTTCGGAGGAAGTAGAGACGCTGCTGGGCTTTCTTGGTAATGGCGCTGGTGTTGAGTGACCAGGTGAGGTTCTCCGCTAGATGAACACCCAGAAATTTGGTGATCTTGACGATCTCTACAGATGATCCGTCGATGTTCAGCGGAGAGTGGTCGCTCTGTGCTCTCCTGAAGTCCACAACCATCTCTTTAGTTTTGTCCACATTCAGAGAAAGGTTGTTGGCTCTACACCAGGCAGTTAGTTGTTGCACCTCCTCCCTGTATGCTGACTCGTCGTTCTTGTTGATGAGACCCACCACGGTCGTGTCATCGGCGAACTTAATAATATGATTCGATCTGTGCATTGCTGCACAGTCGTGAGTCAGCAGAGTGAACAGCAGTGGACTGAGCACGCAGCCTTGAGGAGCTCCAATGTTCAGTGTGGTGGTGCTGGAGATGCTGTTCCTGATCCGGACTGACTGAGGTCTCCCAGTCAGGAAGTCCAGGATCCAGTTGCAGAGGGAGGTGTTTAGTCCCAGCAGGCTCAGCTTCCCAATCAGGTGCTGAGGGATGATTGTATTGAATGCTGAACTAAAGTCTATGAACAGCATTCGTACATAAGTGTCCTTATTGTCCAGATGGGTGAGGGCTAAGTGGAGGGCTGTGGTAATGGCATCGTCTGTGGAGCGGTTTGGACGATACGCGAACTGTAGGGGGTCAAGTGAGGGTGGTAGCTGGGTCTTGATGTGCCTCATGACGAGCTTCTCGAAGCACTTCATAACTATGGGTGTGAGTGCAACGGGACGATAGTTATTGAGGCAAGACACTGTAGACTTCTTTGGGACAGGAACGATGGTGGTAGTTTTGAAACACGTAGGAACAACGGCGCTGCTCAGGGAAATGTTGAAGATGTCCGTAAAGACATCCGCTAGCTGTTCCGCACATTCTCTGAGCACCCTGCCAGGAATGTTGTCTGGTCCAGCAGCCTTCCGTGGGTTAACTCTGCATAGAGATCTCCTCACGTCGGCCGTGGATAGACAGAGTACCTGGTCGTCGGGACGAGGGATGGTCTTCCTTGGCGTAACGTTGTTCTGTACCTCGAACCGAGCGTAGAACTCGTTCAACGCGTCTGGGAGGGAGGCGTCGCTATCACAAGCAGGTGAAGCTGTCTTGTAGTTTGTGATCGCCTGTATGCCCTGCCACATGCGCCGGGTGTCTCCGCTGTCCTGGAAGTGGCTGTGGATTGTCTGGGCATGTGCACGCTTTGCCTCTCTGATGGCTAGAAGGAGAGATCAGAAACTTCTCCACTGTTAACTAAACAGACACTAAACACCATCTGTGCAACACAGTGCCACGGCATCTCTGCAGTACCTCTGAGGAGCCAAAGCGGCCTGCTGGCCGTATCCCGAGCTAGCGGACTGAGGAAGCGGCCTGCTGGCCGTATCCTGAGTTAGCGGACTGAGCACTATAGACAATGGGTGTATGCATTTTGTCTGACTGAAGACATTATATTCTTCTAACCCTTTTTTGCCCATCAAGTTACAAACATTATTATTATTTAATATGTAATCAATGAATGTCACAATCAGCACTAAAATTTCTACTTTCGACTGTTTTTAAATGATATGCACTGCTACTTTTTTAAACTTAAAATCACCGTATTGTTTATTCTTTGTGCTATGCAATGAAACTAAATGTTGAAGAAATCTAAAAAAAAAATATCAGACTATTAAATCTCAACTAGGCTGATAGTCAAGTACAGCAAGTGTCCAAATCAGAGCCTACGCTGAATAGTTATTAGTTTTGATCAAACTTAATGCTAACAAGCTAACATGCTAACCATCAAAAAACCATCAAAGCTGCAAAAAGACAACATAAAAATAAAGTTGAAGAACATTTCAACACAAACGATGCAATAAGCGTGTGGCAGGGCATCAACATCATCACGGACTTTAAAGGGAACAAACCAGCTACTGTTAATATGTGAGTGCGCTCTCCGTCTCTGATGTAACCCGATCCTTCTGACGGGTAAACATCCGCAAGGCTGCGGGTCCTGATGGCATCCCAGGCCGTGTGACATGTCACACGTCTATTAGCCAAAAATGACTTTATTGCACATTAAATTAGAAAGTTATTGAACCCAGAAGTGTGTATATAAAACCAGCTTTACCTCAGTGCAGACAGCAGTCTTCCAAACAGCTACACTATGTTTTACAATAATCTCTTTAGCTGATGAAAAAATAAAATTTATAGAAAATATATAATTTACATAGAAATTTCTATACTTCTGCACAAATAAAGACTCACTTCGCGGTTCAGGTGGTCTCTCTGGACCCCACTCAGTTCGAGCACCTCGGAGGCATTCCACATGAGGTCATACTGACGAATCAATGCAATAGTTGCTTGTGCCCGGCTCGTTGCCAGCTCGTTACCATATTCATATTTGTATCTGTATGTACATTTGAAACACTTCTGCACAAATAAAGACGCACTTCACGCTGCTGGTTGTCAGAAAATCCTGGGCCTACACACCACAAGAACACGACGTATTGTGCCAGGTAGACCACCAACATCGCCAGGTCGAATATATCCTGCGGTGGATCGACAAGAGAGTAAAAACAAATGCACATGGATTTAAAAGGTAAACTGTCCAATACTCACTAGTTGTTCATCAGTTTATTCATTCACAGACTTCTAAAGCAATTCTGTAAGACAGACTTACTGTGCGATGCAGCTGCAGACTGGCGAAATTCAGTGCCAGGTTGGCCAAATGGAGCACCAGGTTGTCCGCAGACTCCCCCAAGCCAAGAATATCTAGTTCTCTATTGTGCACCAGGTCAACGAGAGAAAATATATAAATTACATAGAAATTTCTATACTTCTGCACAAATAAAGACGGACTTACTGGATTCTCTTCATCCCGCAGCGGCGCCTCCTCTACACGCTGCCGCCTCCCCAACATTTATTTTTTTCATGCACTGGAAAACAGAAGCAGAAGGAAATAATGAGGGAGCCACAGACTATGGGGCCTAGATGTTCATCAGCAGCATGTGCCAAGTCAGCTAAACATCACTGCAGTCCAATCGGTGAGCCTGAGAGGAATAGCATTTTCAATTACTTTTGGCAACATATGACTTGGGAGGAGAAGAGGATGTATGTGCATGGTTTAATTGATGTGGTCCCCGTGCAAAGGAGAAGGGGGATGAAAATTCCCAAAGATCAAATTCCCTGTTGTTTTTTTTTTACAGGTCAGCGGACAGAGAAGACATGTCTGCAAAAGTATGTTTCTGTCCACCCTAGGAATAGGCGAGTGGTCTGCCCTAAACTGGGCAAAGGAGGGATACACGCAAGCAGACACTGAGGGACAAACACACAGTGACGCACGTCATTCAGCGGCAGGACATGAATTCATCCGCAGCTTTCTGCAGGACCTGCCAAAGGTGCCCTCACACTACTGTAGATCCACAACATCCAAACAGTTTCTGGAACCTGTGTTTCAGTCGATGGCTGATCTGTATGCAGTGTATTGTCGTGCTGCAGCAGAGAAGAATGTAACACCTTTGTCAAGGCAAATGTTCACAGATGAGTTCAAGCATCTCAACCTAGGCATTTACCACCCAAACAAGGACCAGTGCAGCATCTGTTGTGCTTTCAAGGCCGACAACTTAGACCTCCCTGTCTGCCAGTGAGGTTGCTTCATGCATTGTTGACTACGTCTCTGCACACACCGAGCCTGACACATTTATCCTGTGGAGTGACGGCTGTGGGTATCGGAACAGGAATGCAGTTCTAAGCAACACACTACTTCTGTTCTCCATGAAGATAAACAAAGTCGTCATTCAGAAGTACCTCGAGAAAGGGCATACTCAGATGTAATGCGACTCCGTTCACGGCGTCATCGAGAGGCGTCTGAGGGACCAGGATGTGTATCTCCCAGCCGAGTATGAACCTCTTACAGGCATGGCACGGAAGTCAAAGTGACCACTAGGGGATGACCCAGAAACAAGCTTCAATTCAACTTTAAAGCATCAAATCCTCCAAAAACACGAAAAAACCTATTTACCTAGTAAAGTTTATACTCTCAATAATTTTTTCAGCCCACACACAAAGCACAATATGATTCACAGCCTTCATACTATTAGAAAAAAATTTTATTTCAAAGTTATACAGTAAACAAGTACACAAAAACGCTGCACCCGACGACCAGGGCCGTAGAAAAATATTTTTATTGAAGCCATTTTTGGGTCTTTTGACTTGAAATTTTTTTTGGTGAAAGCCAAGACATGTGGCTATGACTCTCAGTTGTTGGTTTGGTCCCTAACATGTTCCAGAAAAATAAGATTAAGCAGTTTATCAGGTAAACAACCCAGGCGGAAATGAAAACCTGCATTCAAACCCCTGTAACTTTGTGCCAGTAAGGCCTAGAATCAATCTGAAACTAGTTTCTGAAACTAGAGAATCTCTTCTTTCAAATGAGAGTAAAAAAGTATGTGGGAGCTGTACCACCTTTTGTTGGGTAGGTCATGTAGGCGAAAAACCTGCAAAATGGGGGCAATGCTTGATGAAGAAGGCCCGTGTGAAGCCTCATCCATACGAAGTCAAGTACATCGACCACACCTTCTTAAGCTTCAAGTGGCACAAAATAGGGTGGCAAGGACTGTCCTCCAGTGCTCTTTAAAGACTAACGTGGCCCTGATGCATAAACGTCTTTCTTGGCTCACAGTTGACGACAATATTAAATTACGATTAATTTTAATGTTGTGGAATGCAGTATTTATGAAACAGCCACAGTTTCTCTCTGAGCAGTTTGTTTTTGTAGGAAGTGGACACATACGCCACCAGGACAAATTTTTTGAAACGCACATCACCTTACAGAGCAATATCTATTTGGAATAGACTTTCTATCTCATCACGCAGAATTCAGAACAAATACAAATTTAACCTGTTCAGTATGGGGTCAGAATTGTTTCTGATTGTTTCAGATTCAGATTGTTTCAATTACGTTCTGATTTACTTGCTCTTCACACCACCCCTGGACCCATTGATGGTGCTGAAATCGTTTCCAAAGAAAGCAGAACTGAACTAACCCTTAGTGCTGCTACAGTCCATACAGGGTTACCAGATTGGGCTCGAATCCGCGACAAATGTTTTTTAAAATTTTTTTTTATCGTATTTTGCAGTACATATTACACTGTGATAGTGCGAGTAAATCAGAACGTGATTGGTTTGAGGTAGACCGTGCCACGATTGGTCAGCGCCACGAGACCACTGTCCGATTGGCTGGAGTAGGCGGTGGGCGGAGTCACCTATTTGTGGATTCTTGTGCACGTCTTGACGTTAGAAATGTTTCAAATCCACAAAAGCACAGAACGCGATTCACTAATGAGCAGGAAGCAATTCGCAAATGAATACAATTTATAAATATTTTTTTTTATTTGCAAATCCCATTTTATTTATTTGTGAATTTCATTTCTTTTTGTGAAATTTGTAAAAATATTTGTGAAACTCTTTATATTTATTTGTGGATCATAGTGTATTTATTCAGAATAACGAAACAATTCTGACCCCATATGTAACCTGTAACCTGACACCCTGAGCTGTGAGAGTGTGAAAAGGTCGAGGATTGCGCAATAAATCCTTTGCGCAACTTGTTTGCGCAGCCAGAGGCCTCGGAGACGTGGCATCTTGCATACCGTTGGAATCGTCTCCTTATTGGCTAAAGAGCTGTAGAGGTCCCGGACCATTTCATTGCTATTGGAAGGAGTAATTGTCAGTCAAAGGGAGGGTTCCCACATAGGATGTAAAGACATCATTGGCTTCTCAGCCGTCTATCTCTGCAATACAAGCGCCGATTGGCTCAAGTGAGGGCTTGTTTGATTCGTTAGGCCCTGGGCTATAAATGACGCATCAGTGTAATTTTTGAAACCTCCAATGAGAGGTTAGAGCCGAAACAAAGTATGGTGGCGCACTACTGTTTCCAGTTTTCAGATCACATGTGGAATATTTGCGAGGCGTTTTGGATTAAAAGGCTTACAGATTCCAGTTCCTTGGACCTTTTGGGATTTTTGTCAAGCATTTGTTTTGGAAAATATAACCCCAGTGAAGAAAGGGAAACGTCTAAAGGTAAGGGAACAACTGGTCTAGCGCCACCTAGTTCAGTTCACCACCAATTTTGTTTCAAATAGTATGACGGCTATGAATCATATTATGCTTTGTGTGTGGGCTTAAAAAAATCTTGAGAGTCTAAGCTTTACTAGAAAAATAAGTTTAACTGTGTATTTAGAGGATTTAATGCTTAAAAGCTACAACGATGCTTGTTTCTGGCTCATCCCCTAGTGGTCATTTTGACTTTCGTGCAGTGCACGGCACGGCAAACTGTAAGAGGAGTAACAGATTGATTTATTCTGGGGCTGTCAAAACAGACAGCACTTAACATGACTATTAAAGTTTATTCAAGGAATACTCTGGGTGAGCTCATAAGCAGCATTTGTTGATATATATATTTATATAATTGACAACTTTTTTTTTTGATCAACATTGCTGTCGATTTAACTTGCATTTAAAGCAGATTATTCCAAAACATCACTGTTATACATCCAAAATAAGTCAAAACGTATTCAATTTAGAACACACATTAATATTTCATAAGAACGTATGTAACGTCCCTGTGATTGAAACTGTAATACGGTGTGAAGTCTACAAGGTTGTCTGCATTTACTAGTTCAGTTGTTTCTGCCAGGTTGGGAACCTCAATTTTATAAAATATGTAATCTCAGTCAAAACAGACTGTACTGTACATGTGACATTCAAAACAATACAAAGATGAATTTATGATGAATATGTTCCTCACAAGTCCAAATTCTGGTAGACTACTAGCATTTGCCATACACACTAGTAACTTCAGAGATAAATGGTGTTTAATGCACCTTTTGCAGGTGATGACATTAGGCCTGATCAACCTGCTGTACTCACCTTTCCCTGCAAGTGGGAAAACATATTTTGTTGCACGATGTTCTGGATAATTTGGTCTAATGCGTGTAAAATCCCTGTAATAGCAAAATTTGTGAAGTTCAGGGGGAGAATGTAACTGATGTAAAAAGTGAACTCATTGATTTAACCTGACCCTTGTCTATTTCCTGTATTATTATTGTTTTATTTAAAGATTGGTTTGTTAATGTTTTATATCTTCCTACTTTTTACAACAGAATGGTTTAGTGAACTCCACAAAATTTTGTCCTTAATTACTGTTTATAGAATTTGTTTGTGGAGGGAATGTTATCGGTGGGACACTTCTGTGGTGCTTCCTCTTGTGCACCATGCGGTCGCCTCAGTCTATGTTGCGTATGAGGCCGATGATGACGCAGGTGTTTTTCGCTCCTCCCCTCAATATATTCTTGTGCTAATATTTCTTCTCTGAAACACATTTTTGACGCTAAGAGAATGTGATTAACATGATGACAGTTGATTGTGTTAGTTATGTTAAAACTGCATCGGTTAATGTGTTTTTTTAATTATTCAAAACGATATATCGTGTCGTGATCGTGATGCTAACTGTTTAGCATTATATGTACTAGTGTGTAGCAGTGAGGGAGAAGCTGACGCCCCGTGTCTCAGCTGTTTATGTCCTTTTCTTACAGGTATGTTGTTTAATGAGTTGTGTTTCAGAAAGAAAAGAGATTTAGCTCACTGATAATTGATGTATATTGAACAGAGTGTTATAGGAGAAATAAGTGGATTAAATTTATGTTGTCTGTGAAGCACGTGGTGCGGCCTGCACGTGGTACGGTGCCAATTTATATTGTCATTTAAATGTCATTAATTAAGCTCTTTACTTTAGTGCATATCGATATCCTCTCTTGTGTGTTATTTATTTCTGTATGTAGTTGAACATGCCATCACTGTGTTTACTGCCCTGCCACTGCTCTTCCCATCTGGCTCTGCAGCGCCCAAGAAACTGGTCCCAATCAGTGAGGCTTTTTTCCACGTTCTTACGGTGAGTTTAACTTCATGATAACTTAGCAGGTCCCTAAGATGCCTACATAAAGTACAATAAAGTACTTGGTTAAACAACATCCTAATTGTGCTACTCAAAAATTGGCCTTGCAAAATAAAAAAAATAAAAAATAACCTCAACACCATGGAACCACGAAAGTGATGTCATGATCATGTCCACATACGCTTGTATATCTGTGCTTTTCTCATTGTTTGAACTTTCCTGCTTATCAACATCCCAGGAGAGAGTATCTGCTGCAAACATTAATTTTCCTGCTGTGTAGATCATTGTGTCATCATATTTCTGAAGTCTGATGGACATTCGTTGGATTCTCATGGGACAGTCATTCAAGGGCTTTTGCATTATTGACACATGAGGTTTATGGTCTGTTTCCACTATGGTCTGTAAGTCTGCCCATACACATACTGATGGAATCTTTCACAGGCATACGTGCTAGCCAAAAGTTCTTTCTCTATTTGGGCATAGTTAGTCTCTGCACTTGTCACAGCTCGTGATGCACAGGCTACTGGCTGTCATCTCTCATCATGTTGCTGCAACAACACCACACCGTCGCCGTATCGGGGGCATCTGCTGAGATCCTAATGTTCTTGTGTGGATCATAATATCTGAGTACTGGCTCCTCCGTTATGATGCACTTCAGATCTTGAAAGCATCCCTCCTGCTCGTGAGACCACACCCACTCAGTCTTTTGCTCCAGGAGACATCGAAGATGTGCAGAAGGTGTAGACAGTTGTAGAATAAATTTGGCCAAATATGTGACCGTTCCAAGGAATCTTCTCAGTTTCTCTATTCTATTTTGTGGCTGTTCCATGTTAACAATTGCTGAGGTCTTTCTTGGGTCTGGCCTGACGCCATCCTCAGACAGTACATCTCCAACAAAAGTTAAGCTCTTGACTGCAAACTCGCACTTCTCTTTGTTCAGTTTCAGATTGGACTGTCTAATCAAATCTAGGACCTGCCTTGGCCGATATCTGCCTTCTGGTTTAATGAAGGTGCATGGTTTCAAGCTTTCCTCCTCAAGCTTCATTTGCCAAAACCCAGATGATGCATCTAGCTTACTAAACCACTTAGCTCCAGCAAACTGAGACCTAATCTCCTCACTGGTGGGCAGTTTATACTGTTCATGTTTTTCTCTCTCACTAGTGAATCTCTTAAATGTCTGAATTCACAGCTCTTACTGAAAGTGTGAAGTTCAGCGAGGTACTGGTCAAAACTTACTCCTTGTTTTTGGTCAGCAGAGAAAAACTTGTATCTCTCAAATGTGACATTCTTACTTGGCACAAAATATTCCTCACATTTTTGCATTAGAAGAGTCAGTGTTAAATCAGCATCGTCGAGTTGAGAGCTATTATATATATCCAGTACATCTTCACCCATCACGTGCAAACAGATGGATGCTTTTAGCTTTTCATCATCTCCACCGGCACCGCTCGCAGCGAGATAAATGTCGAATCTCTGTTTGAAACGTTTCCAGTTATCAGCAAGATTGCCGCTAAGCTGCATTGGCGATGGTGGATTTAGCTTTTCCATGATGACAAACACTAAAGTTTGAAGTGTTTCCTGAATAAGTAGGTCTTCAACCGCCGCTTGACAACTTGCAACTCATCCAGTCCTGCAATCCTACAACCTGCCCATTGGATCCACTCCCTACCACTATGCTCCAGACTATCTCACAAAACCTCTTGCCCTTCATTTCCACTACCATCAATAGATCCATAGCATCTGGTCAGGTACCAACTACTTTCAAGAGAGCAAGGGTTATTCCCATCCTAAAGAAACCTGCTCTGGATCCATCAGACATCAGTAACTACAGACTTCTCTCATTTCCATCACTTCTCTAATTTCTTTCAAAAATTCTTGAACGCATTGTCTATAATCAACTGTCTGTTTATCTCTCACAGAACAACCTCCAAGATCCCAAACAGTCTGGCTTTAAAGCAGCTCACTCTACAGAGACAGCCCTTTTGGATGTCTCTGAGAAGCTACATACTGCTAGATCAGCCTAACTGTCATCCATCCTTATCCTCCTTGACCTTTCAGCAGCGTTTGATACGGTCAACCACAAGACTCTCTTATCCACCCTCAAGAGTCTTCGGATTTGCGGATCAGCTTGGGAATGGTTTGCCTCCTACCTGGAAGGACGCTCATATCAGGTAACATGGAGGGGAGTGACATCTGCTCCACGCAGACTCTCCACTGGTGTCCCACAGGGCTCAGTACTTGGTCCTCTTCTTTTCTCCCTGTATACTCACTCTTGGTGAAGTTATTTCATCACATGGGTTCTCTTACCACTGCTATGCTGATGATACACAACTTATCTTCTCTTTCCCACCCTCAGATACCACAGCTTCTGACCGGATCTCAGCATGTCTGGTAGAAATTTCATCATGGATGACTGCTCATCAGTTAAAGCTCAATCCTAGCAAAACTGAACTGCTGTTCATCCCAGGTGATTCATCCCCAGGTCATGATCTTGCTATATCCTTGCACAAAGATCTGATCTCCCCTTCAGTCACAGCTCACAACCTTGGGGTAACCATGGACAATCAACTGTCCTTTTCCTCTCATGTCCCTAATGTGACTCGCTCATGTAGGTTTCTTCTCTACAACATTAGAAGGATTCGGCCATTTTTGTCCACACAGACTGCTCAGGTACTTGTTCAGTTTCTTGTCATTTCTAGACTGGATTACTGCAACGCACTGCTGGCAGGTCTACCTATGAACGCAATCCGTCCTCTGCAAATGATCTAAAATGCAGCTGCCCGGCTTGTTTTCAACCTGCCAAAGTTCTCGCATACCACCCCGCTGCTGCGATCCCTCCACTGGCTTCCGGTAGCTGCACGCATCCAATTCAAAACACTGATGCTGGCCTACAAAGCCAAAAATGGACCAGCTCCCTCTTACCTCAAAGCCCTCATCATTCCTCACACTGCACCCCGCACCCTCCGATCTACCAGCACTGCTCGACTGGTTCCACCATCTCTCAGGGTAAGAGGCAAGTATACTACAAGACTCTTCTCTGTTCTGGCACCAAGGTGGTGGAATGAACTTCCCCTAGAGGTCCGGACAGCTGAGTCACTGGTTATTTTCAAGTGGCGGTTGAAGACCTACTTATTCAGGAAACACTTCAACTAGCACTTATTTCCTAATCTTTTGCATTTATTAAAAAAAACTAACAAAAAAAAAACAACCTTTGACACTTTTTCATTGTAACTTTGAACAAATGTTTTAAACTCATGGTATATTAAGTATGTAACCTAGTGAACCAGCATTAATGTATTCAGTGTTAGAGATTTAAGCACTTATGTACGTCGCTCTGGATAAGGGCGTCTGCCAAATGCTGTAAATGTAAAAATGTAAAGTTTTCTCTATGTTGACGCCGACTCTTCCAACTGCTTTTGATTGTATTAATGCGCTGCTCACCTGCACTTGGCTCGTCACCCGGCAGCTCACGTGTACATGACCATTTATGGAAGCTTTACGTGTCTGTTTCCCTCTACGTGGTTCTGGTTGTGCTGGTGATTTCCTCACAAACTCTTTAGTGTACACCAGTCCTGTATTCTGACACCAGCTTATGTTTTTGTCCAAATAAAACAGGAGCTTCGGCATTAACACAACTTTTATTAATAATCACTTTTAGCACACTTCAGTACCGCATGCTGCTTATATCTCTGGTGTTCCCTCGTCTAACGTCCGGTAGGGAAACAAGCAAACTGGAACTAATAATACGTTATCAGGCATAATATCACTCTCATTAAATAAATAAAAGTAGGGCTACATTTCAAAATAAGAGAAAATAAAGAAAATGTGAAAATTGTGTGTTTAAATAAAGTGCTTAACTTTCCTTTTTATATCTCAGTGGGAGAACTGAGCTCTAGCTGGGCGAGGGTTGGGGTTAAACCTGAGCGAGGGTTGGGGTTAAACCTGAGCGAGGGTTGGGGTTAAACCTGAGCGAGGGTTGGGGTTAAACCTGAGCGAGGGTTAGGGTTAAACCTGAGCGAGGGTTAGGGTTAAACCTGGGCGAGGGTTAGGGTTAAACCTGGGCGAGGGTTGGGGTTAAACCTGCGCGAGGGTTAGGGTTAAACCTGCGCGAGGGTTAGGGTTAAACCTGGGCTTGAATGGAGTCAGGGCCACTCTCATACACATGTGGAGCTGCTCATTAGTGACCCTGGAACCATATTTAGTTTGGATTATGTTCATTCTAGAGAAAGCTGCCTCACAGTTGTATGTAGAGCCAAACATGGTCAGGATGTATAGGGCTACTGTCCTCAGACCTGGGAAAGCTGTCTCAGGGACGCTGTCTTCAGATTTGAGTTCATATGTTTGTTCAAAACCTTTATGTTTTGTCTCATGGTGTTTCACGTTGTCACTTTTAATAAGTGCCCCAGTTTCCGTACATATGAGACACACTGGTTTAGTGGGAAGTGTGAACAGAAATGAGTCTCACTCGTCTGTTTCTGTCCCTTTCTCCGTCTCCCTCGTCTGTTTCTCTCCCTTTCTCCGTCTCACTCGTCACTTGATTGCTCTGTGTGTTTTCACTACCACTACTGTAAAGATACAAAAGCTGCGCCGGTTAAAATAGAAGCGCTTCGTCAAGTTTTAAATCAGAACCTTTTGTTTGGGCTGTAGGTCCGGGTCCGTATTGGGCAGCTTCTGGGTCCGGACCCGGACCGCGGTCTGTCTGTTAGTGACCTATGGTCTAAAATGTAGGTCATGCTAATGTGGTCATGTGGTGTTTCTCTGTCAGAGCTGATGGACATGAACACACTTGAGGCCACATCCTCCCTGGCACAAGTCCTTTTGGGCTTCACAATGTTGGGTGATGACATCAGCTACACCGCCAAGGAGGAGAAGTGTGGCGGCAGTGTCGCAATCATTGGCCTGGCTATTGCTCTGGAGGTCCTGTTGATCATATTCCTTGGCTTCATGTGTGAGTATTGCACCATTATTGCTTTTTCAGCCATAAAGGTGTATATATAGAAACCTACAAGCTTCCCAGATATGTTCTGGCTGTTAATGTTTTCAGAAGGAACTTTCTTATTTCTTATCCCCTATCAGTGTGGAAAACACCAAGAAGCCAAAGGAGGACTGCAGTCATCAACAGGGCCTTCTTGGTCTACGTCACCATCCACATGGTGTTGAGGGTGGTGATCATCGCCCTGGTCAGTGCACAACATTGTCAGGTTCAATATGAGAAGAATAGCAACATATGTTTGGTTATATGTTATAAATGAGTTAATGTCCTTAGCCATGGTTTAAATCAGACTTCCATTTTAGGATTAGATTTTAGAAAATCCGATCTACTAAATTGCCTAAAAAGGTGTTTTTGTTTAAAAGTATGTTTAAAATGGACTTCATGTTCAGCCAAAGGTGAACCAGGTGAGAAGAAGAAGGGTGATCTCCAACCAAACTGGGCGCAGCTTCCACCCGTCTGCAACTGCAGTGAGACAGTAAGGGGAGAAATCGAGGAGTTGCTTAGCAATGCAGTGAAGCAGGCGGTGGAAGCGGTACATGCGGCAGCGATGCATCAGCCAGATAAAGTAAGTCCGTCTTTATTTGTGCAGAAGTATAGAAATTTCTATGTAATTTATATATTTTCTATAAATGTTATTTTTATCAGCTTACACTAGATGTTCTCTTGAGGATGCACTAAATCAGAGGTATTCAACTAAAATTTAAAGAGAATATTTTTGAAGCAAAACTACAGAAGATCATAATGTCTAACTAGTTAGTGTGAGATACATTTAAGTAGCCTAGTAGTTGTATCAACATCTGCAAGCAATCAATACCTGACTGTCAAATCAAATAAATTCAGTACAATTCAAAAACCTTTTGACAATATTTATTGTCACGTAACAGAAGTGAACATATGTATGATTGTAGATATGTATAATGTTCTCTCATTAAATAAATAAAAGTAGGGCTACATTTCAATTTAACACAATGTACATAGTAATGGTACCTGAATCTGTAGCTGTTTACTGCTCCACAAATTCATATTTGTATCTGTATGTATAAAGTCTGATTTAAACCATGGCTAAGGACATTAACTCATTTATAACATATAACTGTTAAAAAGTCTGAAGCTGATTCAAAGTCTCTTGTTTTAATAGTTAAATTGTTCATTGTTTACTTCTGTTTGTTGTTATTATTCAGGTGCAGCAGGGTGGAGGTTCACCGAAAGAGTGGGGAACAAGACGATGGATGGATGACCAGACAGGATAAAGTTTTAATCAATTAATTAGTTTTGTTTGTTTGTAGTTTGTTTTAATAGTTAATTGTTTTGTTCTAATTTTATTTGTATGTATAAATAGTTGTTTTAAATATACACAAGTTCAAAGATTCTTTTAATAGTTAAATAGTTCATTGTTTATATTTAAATAGTTCATTGTTTATAGTTAAATAGTTCATTGTGTCACTCATTTGCTGCTAATTGTAATATAGTTTTTTGATGTTTCAGTTGTTTTGTTTGTTTATTGTTTTTAATTGTTTTGTTCTTATTTTATTTGTATGTGTATATTTAAATTTTAAATACACTTCATAAGTTGACAACATGTTGGTGGTTTTATTTACCTTTGGATTAGTTTTCAGATATAATAAAAGCTCCCCTGTACTTGTGTGCATCCTCTGTTCTTCTGACAGGTTAAAATAAAATAAACTCGTTCAAATGAACATTGCTTGAGGTTTTACATTCAATAATTACATGAATACTGAGTTTGCCTCCCCTGAACTAATGGGTGTTTAAATTCAGTTCTAATCATATGTAGTGATGCGGTACTTACAGTTATCAGTTTTACTGCTGATCAGAACTGCTGAGGGATTTTAATCACATGTCTTTTGTCTTAGTGAGTTTATCTACACACCAGTAACGGATGTCTCTTTATACTCGTTATAATGTCTCTTTATGCTCCTGTTTTTCACAGGTGAGAGAAGTGTGTGTGTGTGTGTGTGTGTGTGTGTGTGTGTGTGTGTGTGTGTGTGTGTGTGTGTGTGTGTGTGTGTGTGTGTGTGTGTGGATTTAAAATAATTTCTTGTTTTGTATCAAAGAAAAATTAAATAAAAAAAAGTTTCATTATATAAATGTTCAGTTTGAAGTAACAATCAAATGAAGGAAAATTATGAGAAGAGTTAATTAAAGTAAGTAAAATTTGTGACTGAGATAATTTGCATAAAATGTTTAAAATTTATTAAATTTTATTAAAATTTAAAATCCTGTCTGTCACTCGTCAGTATTACCTGATCCAGCAGGGGAAAACCTGGAGTGATGCTCAGGCTTACTGCAGAGACACACACACTGACCTTCCTATCATCGACAGTAATGACAACATGGTCCGACTTCAGAAGGAAGCACAGATACAACAATTCAGTTCCAGTGCTTGGATTGGACTCTACGATCCCATCAACAGCTGGTGCTGGTCCATGGGGAATAAACCACTGGGAAGTGTTCAGATGGAGATGGAGTTCAGGTTAACACGACAACTTTGGTGGACATGAGGAGTGTGGTGCGCTTGCTCCCTGGGGTTGGGTGGATGTGCCCTGTACTTGGTCAATCCCTGCTGTCTGTTTAGATGGTAAGAATCTACATTTTGATCACTTTCCTATTTCTCATTAGAGAATTTTGTGTTGTAATAAAAAATCTGAACAATGTATTTTTTAATATACTCATTTTGCTGAACTGGGAAAAATATTTAACATAATTTCTTAAAGCAAATTTCAGACACTGGGGAAATACTTACTTGTACAATCTACCCAGATTTGTGTCATGTTCTTGATGTTCTGTCAGCAACTTTTAAGAAATTTCCTTTTGGGGTTTTAATGTTGTAATCTGTGTATTTTTTTTAGTTTTGAACCTTCCATAAACCTATGTTTCATCTTTGTGTTTTTTTTTTATTCTCATAGGCAGTTATACTGGACATCAGAGCTACATTTACATTTCTACTACTATGTCATGGCTTCAAGCTCAGACTTACTGTAGACAGCATCACACAGACTTGTCAAGCTCAAGAGATGCAAATGAAGACTCAGTTATAAAGGGACTGGTCTCAGGCTGGGTTTAATTGGCCTGTTCAGAGACTCCTGGAAGGTGACAGACCAAACCAATTTTCTCTACCATCAGCTGGATGACTGGAAAACCTGATCATGCCCTGAAGAATGAAAACTGTGGTTATATAAATAACGGTCAGGCTGCTGATGCTCTGTGCTCAGACATAATGTGTTTCTTGTTTTTGTGATTTTTTCCATGTCAATGTTTTTTTTTTGTCATTTTGTTTTGGTTATCCCTGCATTTGGGTTGTTTTTTATTCTTGCCATGTCAACTGCATCTCTGACAGGATAAAGGAATCTGCCAAGTGTCATAAATATAAATGTACTTTATTCTTTTGAGAATAAAGACTTGAGCCGTTCTCTGCAATAGAGAAAGCTTTCATCTCTTCTAATTTCCTTACATAAATAATTTATATGAACAATTTCACCATCCTGTTGCCAGCAATACTCAATGCTCCCATACATGTGTTTTCTGTGTACAACAAGACTCGATGCTCCCAAACATGTTCATCCTATTGCCAAAGAAAGTGTCACTCACCAAACGCTTCCAGTCACACTCCAGGTCAGACTTGTTTGTTTTTCTCCAGATTAAGGACACCAGGCCTAAATCTCTGTTGGGAGGAAATATAGCACACACACATTTTATTAAACAAAGTATAAAATTTGCTGTCACTTCCTTGCTGTTATTTACTATTCCACAATATGTATATATTTGTATTAATGTGTGATATTTATGTACTGTACTGTGTTCTGTTGTTCCTCACTCAACATATTTGTGGTGAGATAAAATGACAATAATGTTGACCAAAATTCTGATTTGGTTTAATCAAATGTTTATGTAAAGTAGCACAAAGGAAGTAAATGATTTGCATAAAACAAAGAAATCATGAAATCAAAATGTAGCATTTATTTTAAAGACTATAATCACATGAATGCCTTTAAAGCAAAAACATTTCCCAAATATAGATTATGTTCAAAATAAAACAATTATATATAAACAAATTAAAAATAATAGATACATTGTGCTGTTCAAAATATGAAGCAAAAGACACACAGCTCTTCTTGACAATAGCCTATGGAACCACCGTGAAGTTGGCACCCCATAAAAATCAAAAAAAATTATGCCATTCGTTTGTGCTGATTTGTGCCGCAATAAGGAACGTTTTGTGCTGGTTTGTTGTTTGACATATTAAACAATATTTTAATATCCCAATCGCTCAATACCGGCCTAGTTCGTTTGTGCTCGATTTGTGCACATTTGTGCCGTTAAAACAAAACTGTATCTGTTTTCCTTCCTGAGATATAACCAAAATATTTTCAGGAACTATGAATAACACTATACTATACAATACAGACATAAATAACACTATACTATACAATACACACATAAATAACACTATACTATACAGACATAAATAACACTATACTATACAGACATAAATAAAACTATACTATACAATACAGACATAAATAACACTATACTAAACAATACACACATAAATAACACTATACTATGCAATACACACATAAATAACACTATACTATACAATACACACATAAATAACACTATACTATACAATACACACATAAATAACACTATACTATACAATATACACATAAATAATGCTATACTATACAATACACACATAAATAACACTATACTATACAATACACACATAAATACACTATACTATACAATACACATAAATAACACTATACTATACAATACACACATAAAAAACACTATACTATACAGACATAAATAACACTATACTATACAATACACACATAAATAACACTATACTATACAATACACATAAATACACTATACTATACAATACACACATAAATAACACTATACAATACAATATACACATAAATAATGCTATACTATACAATACACACATAAATAACACTATACTATACAATACACACATAAATACACTATACAATACACATAAATAACACTATACTATACAATACACACATAAAAAACACTATACTATACTATACAGACATAAATAACACTATACTATACAATACACACATAAATAACACTATACTATACAATACACATAAATACACTATACTATACAATACACACATAAATAACACTATACAATACACACATAAATAACACTATACAATACAATACACACATAAATAACACTATACTATACAATACACATCTTCTTCTTGTTCTACCACTTATCCGGGGCCGGGTCGCGGGGGCAGCAGTCTAAGCTGGGATGCCCAGACTTCCCTCTCCCCAGACACTTCCTCCAGCTCTTCCGGGGGAATACCGAGGCGTTCCCAGGCCAGCCGAGAGACATAGTCCCTCCAGCGTGTCCTAGGTCTTCCCCGGGGCCTCCTTCCGGTTAGACATGCCCGGGAACACCTCCCCAGGGAGGCGTCCAGGAGGCATCCGAAACAGATGCCCGAGCCACCTCAGCTGACTCCTCTCGATGTGGAGGAGCAGCGGCTCTACTCTGAGCTCCTCCCGAGTGACCGAGCTCTTCACCCTATCTCTAAGGGAGCGCCCAGCCACCCTGCGGAGGAAACTCATTTCGGCCGCCTGTATCCAGGATCTCCTCCTTTCGGTCATGACCCAAAGCTCATGACCATAGTAGTACAGTGTTATTTATGTGTGTATTGTATAGTGTTATTTATGTGTATTGTATGGTCAAAGCTCATGACCATACAATACACATAAATAACACTATACAATACACACATAAACAACACTATACTATACAATACACACATAAATAACACTATACTATACATATACACATAAATAACACTATACTATACAATACACAAATAACACTATACTATACACACATAAATAACAATATACTATACAATACACAAATAACACTATACTATACAATACAGACATTAATAACACTATACAATGCACACATAAATAACACTATAATACACACATAAATAACACTATACTATACAATACACACATAAATAACACTATACTATACAATACACACATAAATAACACTATAATACTCACATAAATAACACTATACTATACAATACACAAAAATAACACTATACTATACAATACATTCATTAATAACACTATACTACACAATACACATATAAATAACACTATAATACACACATAAATAACACTATAATACACACATAAATAACACTATACTATACAAAACACACATAAATAACACTATACTATACAATACACACATAAAGAACACTATACTATACAATACACACATAAATACACCATACAATACAATACAATACAGACATAAATAACACTATACTATACAATACACACATAAATAACACTATACTATACAATACACACATAAATAACACTACACTATACAATACACACATAAATAACACTATACTATACAATACACACATAAATAACACTATACTATACAATACACACATAAATAACACTATACAATACAGACATAAATAACACTATACTATACAATACACACATAAATAACACTATACTATACAATACACACATAAATAACACACATAAATAACACTATACTATACAATACACACATAAATAACACTATACAATACAATACAGACATAAATAACACTATACAATACAATACAGACATAAATAACACTATACTATACAATACACACATAAATAACACTATAATACAGACATAAATAACACTATACTATACAATACACACATAAATACACTATACAATACAATACAGACATAAATAACACTATACTATACAATACACACATAAATAACACTATACTATACAATACACACAGAAATACACTATACAATACAATACAGACATAAATAACACTATACTATACAATACACACAAATAACACTATACTATACAATACACACATAAATAACACTATACTATACAATACACACATAAATAACACTATACTATACAATACAGACATAAATACACTATACAATACAATACAGACATAAATAACACTATACTATACAATACACACAAATAACACTATACTATACAAGACACACATAAATAACACTATACTATACAAGACACACATAAATAACACTATACAATACACACATAAATAACACTATACTATACAATACACACATAAATAACACTATACTATACAATACACACATAAATACACTATACAATACAATACAGACATAAATAACACTATACTATACAATACACATAAATAACACTATACTATACAATACACACATAAATAACACTATAATACACACATAAATAACACTATAATACACACATAAATAACACTATACTATACAATACACACATAAATACACTATACAATACAATACAGACATAAATAACACTATACTATACAATACAGACATAAATAACACTATACTATACAATACACACATAAATAACACTATACTATACAATACACACATAAATACACTATACAATACAATACACACATAAATAACACTATACTATACAATACACACATAAATAACACTATACTATACAATACACACATAAAGAACACTATACTATACAATACACACATAAATACACCATACAATACAATACAATACACACATAAATAACACTATACTATACAATACACACATAAATAACACTATACTATACAATACACACATAAATAACACTACACTATACAATACACACATAAATAACACTATACTATACAATACACACATAAATAACACTATACTATACAATACAGACATAAATAACACTATACTATACAATACAGACATAAATAACACTATACTATACAATACAGACATAAATAACACTATACTATACAATACAGACATAAATAACACTTTACTATACAATACACACATAAATAACACTACACTATACAATACACACATAAATAACACTATACAATACAGACATAAATAACACTATACTATACAATACACACATAAATAACACTATACTATACAATACACACATAAATAACACTATACAATACAATACAGACATAAATAACACTATACAATACAATACAGACATAAATAACACTATACTATACAATACACACATAAATAACACTATACTATACAATACACACATAAATAACACTATACAATACACACATAAATAACACTATACTATACAATACACACATAAATAACACTATACTATACAATACACACATAAATAACACTATAATACAGACATAAATAACACTATACTATACAATACACACATAAATACACTATACAATACAATACAGACATAAATAACACTATACTATACAATACACACATAAATACACTATACAATACAATACAGACATAAATAACACTATACTATACAATACACACATAAATAACACTATACTATACAATACACACATAAATAACACTATACTATACAATACACACATAAATAACACTATACTATACAATACACACATAAATACACTATACAATACAATACAGACATAAATAACACTATACTATACAATACACACAAATAACACTATACTATACAATACACACATAAATAACACTATACTATACAAGACACACATAAATAACACTATACAATACACACATAAATAACACTATACTATACAATACACACATAAATAACACTATACTATACAATACACACATAAATAACACTATACTATACAATACACACATAAATAACACTATACTATACAATACAGAGACATGAACAACACTATACTATACAATACACACACAAACAACACTATACTATACAATACACACATAAATAACACTATACTATACAACACACACATAAATAACACTATACAATACACACATAAATAACACTATACTATACAACACACACATAAATAACACTATACTATACAATACACACATAAATAACACTATACTATACAATACACACATAAATAACACTATACTATACAATACACACATAAATAACACTATACTATACACACATAAATAACACTATACTATACAATACACACATAAATACACTTTACAATACAATACAGACATAAATAACACTATACAATACACATGAATAACACTATACAATACAATACACACATAAATAACACTATACTATACAATACAGACATAAATAACACTATACAATACAATACAGACATACATAACACTATACTATACAATACACACATAAATTACACT
This sequence comes from Tachysurus fulvidraco, assembly GCF_022655615.1. NCBI lineage: Eukaryota > Metazoa > Chordata > Actinopteri > Siluriformes > Bagridae > Tachysurus > Tachysurus fulvidraco. Next base: position 51,190,452 of record NC_062518.1, read on the forward strand.
ATACTATACGATACACACATAAATAACACTATACTATACAATACACACATAAATAACACTATACTATACAATACACACATAAATAACAATATACTATACAAAACACACATAAATAACACTATACTATAAAACACACATAAATACACTATACTATACAATACACACATAAATAACACTATACTATACAATATACACATAAATAACACTATACTATACACACATAAATAACACTATACTATACAATACACACATAAATACACTTTACAATACAATACAGACATAAATAACACTATACTATACAATACACATGAATAACACTATACAATACAATACACACATAAATAACACTATACTATACAATACCCACATAAATAACACTATACAATACAATACAGACATAAATAACACTATACAATACAATACAGACATACATAACACTATACTATACAATACACACATAAATAACACTATACTATACAATACACACATAAATAACACTATACAATACACACACACATAACAATATACTATACAATACACACATAAATACACTATACAATACAATACACACATAAATAACACTATACAATACAATACACACATAAATAACACTATACAATACAATACACACATAAATAACACTATACAATACAATACACACATAAATAACACTATACTATACAATACACACATAAATAACACTATACAATACAATACAGACATACATAACACTATACTATACAATACACACATAAATAACACTGTACTATACAATACAGACATACATAACACTATACTATACAATACACACATAAATAACACTATACAATACAATACAGACATACATAACACTATACTATACAATACACACATAAATAACACTGTACTATACAATACACACACATTTCTGTGCTGCCCTCTGGTGTCTTCTCTTGTACCTGTCAATTGTTTTCAGGAAGGCGGTCCCTGGAGTTAATATGAGGAAGGCTCTGATTGGTTGTCATCTCCACCTGTTCCAGATAAAAGGACTGCCTGGATCCCTGATTGAGGCCTCTTTACCTTTTTGTGTCATCGTGATTGCTTTGTTTGTGTTGTGCTTTAACATTGCACATTCGTATGCTCTATTCTCTAACTGTTAATCCATTTCATGTATCGTTGATTGTCTCGTCTGAGAAAGTTTGTAAATTTGTGTTCAGAGTGTGTTGAGCCTGTGCGTTTTGTTTTGTTCTGTTTATTCTTTCAACTGATAGATTTGTTTGTGCTGTACCCATGCCTGATACTGAGAGGGAGTTAGGTAAGTGATGATTGTATTTTATTTTCTTTCATTTTGGGTTAGTAAGAGAGAGGGATTTTGAGGAAGATTGTTCTGTTAGTTATTTTGGCCTTGTCCTCCCCTGAAGCCTAAAACTAAGCCTAAAGCCGAAGCCTAAATGTGTAGGGATTTATATGGGTTTTAACCTGGTAAGAAAAGAACCTTGTCCTTGTCCAGAGTGACTTACAGAATTGCTTTAGAAGTCTATATGGTCAATGTTTAAAATCTAATGCAGCAGATACAGGAAACCAATGGAGAGTGCAGTAATGGGGGGTGTGGGAGAACATTAGGTGAGCTGAGTGTCCATGGTTATCTATATAACAGGTATAACTGTAATATCTGACATTCGGAATATATTTTATACATTATGAAGTCATTTATACTGACATACGTATCCTCTAGTGACACTTGTTTTCGGATTGCGTAGGAAACCCTTCCACAATCCCACTAAAGGATGTGTCCTAGTTTGCACGGGTTAGTATTGAAAACAGAAGATCAACAATTATAGTTGCTCTTACCTTGAACGCAGGTGTCCTTCGAAGTCCCTCGGTCTTCTAACAAAGGTTCCGCTTCAAGTTCTTCTACCTAATCTATTGATTGTATCTTTAGATGAAGGAGTCAGACTTAGACCTTTTTGTCTTTTCAGGATCCTCACAACGGGAGGCCTTGTTTTTATTAAAAGTAATGTAATACAGATAGATGTGTGTAATATATGTAAGGTAAAAGAAAATTACAAACAAATCTCCTTCAAATAGTCAAACAATTCTAGTGTAAGTAGAAATAAGTAAAATGCAAAGATAAAACAAACCAAGAAACTCTCTCCAAGTGTAAGCCTGCATTTGTTCTCCTGATGCACCCTCTATAAGCAATAACAGAGTATAACACAATGAGCTTGGCTCTAGGTGAATGCACACCGATAACTCGTTGTAAAACCCTATTTATACCATTTATTAGTATGATCTCATAACGTCATTCTGCTTCTGTCAGCATATCGTCAGGTCTCTCATGATCTCATGCTTTTGCAAAACATCCTGAGAAGTCTCCTAGGCTGCACGGCCTATTGTGTGTTCTTATGCTGCTGACACAAAGCCTTGTGATTTCCTTTTTAAGCTTTCACTGTTACTCTTTGTCTTAATATCTAAAACATACCAATGAAAATTATATAATTTCTTAATCACATAATGGTTACATACATTCATATAAAGGTAAATGAAACTTGTCATTATAAAAATGGAAAAGAAAACTTAACAATTCTATAATCTTCTTTCAGCAAGATGATGGGTCTTGATCCAACTGTCTAGGTACAGTGTCTGTTCCTCTGTGTGTTGAATCAGGTTCCTCCTTCGTCTTGTTCTTTACAGTTTTTTAATCAGATCTTAAATTTGTCATAATTTCCCCATTTCTTTTAGTTTATTTTCCACAGCTTCCTTTTTCCTCGCTCGCTGTCTTTGTTGTCTTTTATTTCTTTTCTCTCTTTTTGCAGCATTTAATTTCACTTTGTTTCTTTATAGTATTGGATGAGATTGTTAGATAAGGATAACCATGTGTGTGTTGTATGGCAGTTACATGTGATATGGCAGTTACTCCACTCCAACATTTCTATTCACAATTAGTAACTTGTATTATCGCCAGAGGTGGGAAGTAACGGAGTAAAAATACTTCGTTACTGTACTTAAGTACATTTTTCTGGTATCAGTACTTTACTCCACTATTTATTTTTCGGACATCTTTTTACTTTTACTCATTACATTTTTACACAAATATCTGTACTTTTTGCTTACATTTCCCAAACAGACTCGTTACTTTTAGTATTATTCCTTCTCATTGGGCGCTGTTTCCAGCCTATCATCCTATCATTGTGTGGCTTTTTCCCCATGTGACTGGTGTACTGTGTTATTTACTGGCTATCAGACATAGACTAAGGATAGCGGAGCTAACAATGAGCAGTGCCTACAAAAGGAATGGCTAATGTTCATTCAGAGGGAGTCACCGATGTTAAAATAACTAACAACGAGGACATTCCTGAACACACACGGCCATATATGAGGGAGATGTTTGTAATAATCTGCGTCAAAAAGGATTCCTGGTGAATGCGTTGTGAGTTGTCACCCAGGGGGGGTTCTAGCCCTTTTTTAGGGTGGCTGAGATTACAGACAGGGGGCTGAAGCCACCCTAAAAAAGGGCTAGAACCCTAAAACTATAAGGATCATTTTTACTTTCATAAATAAACAATAGAAATTACATTAAAATGCAGGACATGTCGTCGATGGGAAAGAAAATGATCAGTTTGATCCAAGAGCTTTTTTTTTTTTTTAAATGTATTTATTTATTTTACTTTGCGTCTTCAGCACTTGTCATCTAGGCGAAAATCATAAATAGTTGTGGTTAACTTATGTGGTCGCCCCCTATTTTCATGATTTTCACCTAGATGACACACCCACCTAAAAGTGGTACAGCTCCCACATACTTTGACACACAGAGGTGAGCCTGGTCTCATTGTAAAGAAGAGTCTCTAGTTTCTGATACAAGTGTCAGCATGACTAGGCCATACTGACAGAGTTATAGAGGCTAGAATGGAGGGTTTTGATTTTCGTTTGAATTGTTTACCTGAGAAACTGATTAAATACATTGCTGTATTTAATGATGGGAGGTAAACAACTGAGGGTCATAGCCACATGTCTTGGTTTTCACCAAAAAAACATTGAAGTCAAAAGACTCAAATGGATTTTATATGAATATTTTTCTACGGACATGTCCGTCCATTCATGTTTTTCTTGTTTACTGTATAACTTTGTATAAAAACACTGCATGCTTAGTTTGAAAGTCCTAAAACAAAGAGAACCCCTCAGTCTAGAAGCCTGCTGTGGAAAAAAAGGCCTGTAAACTGACACCCTGAGGCGTGAGAGTGAGAAGTTCGAGAATTGCGCAATAAATTTTTTAAAAATTAATATGCGCATGCTCCACTGTGCAGCCCTCCCTTAACAGATGTGTCATGTTGCATATCGTTGGAATCGTCTGTTTATTGGCTAAAGAACTATGATGCTCGTGGAACATCAAATCGCTACTGGAGGGAGCAATTGTCAAAGGGAAGGTGTCCCACGTAGGATGGAGACATCATCGGCTTCTTAGCTGCCTATCTCTGCACCACAGGCACCGATTGGCTCATGAGAGGGCTTGTTTGATTTGTTAGACCCTGTACTACAATAGTTATTTTTATAAGCCTCCAATGAGAAGTGAAACAAAGGACGGAAGTGAACTACTGTTTACAGTTTTTGGTCAGAAATGTAATACTTGTGAGGCGAGCAAAGCGTTTTGGATTAAAAGGCTTACATATTCCTGTTCCTTGGACTCTAGGATTTTTTTTACAAGCATTTGTTTTGGAAAATACATTAACATTAGTGACAATGTGAATTTGTTTTTACTCTATTCTGCACCAGGTCCAGTCTTTAGATATTTCTGGGTTCAGGGAGGCTGTGGCCACTCTGGCCCTGCGTGTGGCCAACCTGGCAGTATTTGATCCAGTAAGTCGGTCTTACAGAATTGCTTTAGAAGTCTGTCCATGATTACACTGTCAGTTTAAAATCTAATGCAGCAGAAACTGGAAACCAATGAAGAGTGCAGTAATGGGGGGATGGCAACATTAGTGTCCATGGTTACCAATATATAACAGGTGTAAGAACTGTAATATCTGACATTTGAAATGTTTTATACATTGGTAATTTTACTCTCTCGTCGACCCACCGCAGGATTTATCGAACCTGGCTCAGCTGGTAACGAGCCGGGCACACCCCACAATTTCGATGATGCGACAGTATGACCCCATGTGGACCCATGAGGTGCCTGAAATGAGTGGGGTCCAGAGGGACCACGGGAACAGCGAAGTGCGTCTTTATTTGTGCAGAAGTATAGAAATTTCTATGTAATTTATATATTTTCTATTTTATTTTATTTTATTTTTTCATCAGATTAGGTGGTTGTTACGAAGTTCGGAGCAGCTGGTCGAACGGATGGCGGAACAGACTGCACTGAGGTAAAGTTGGTTTTATATTAACACTTCAGGGTTCAAAAACTTTCTAATTTAATGTGCAATAGTCATTTTTGGCTAATTCTATTCAGCGACATGATTCTCAACCTACATTTTTCACAATCAAAATGCCCAAGTATTGTTTTAATGGCATATGTACTGGCGAACGTCCACTGAATATCCAACGTAGTGTGGCAAACAAGATAGGGACCATCTAAGGCCCTGTTCACACTGCAGGTAAAAGTGGCCCAAATCCGATTTTTTTGGGGTCAAGTCACCAGGTCAGACTTCTTCAGGAGTAGTGTGAACACTCAAATCTGGCCCAGATCTGTTTTTTTTTTTAAATCAGATCTGGGCCACTTCCATATGTGGTCCTGAATCAGACACAAATCTGATTTTTTTTTTCAATGTGGCCGCAGTGTGAACAGCCAAGGCGGATTTGATGCGACTTTTACGTCGATCTACATCGACATTCATCACAATTATGTACCGGGCGAAGACTTTTTTTTTGCTTAACACGCACACGTTACCTGTCACGTTTTCGCCGGCGAAAACGTGACCCAAACGTGACTGGTAATGCATGTGTGTTAAGAGTGTTGTATAAAGTGGTTGCGTGTGACGTCATTTGTTATTGTTCATGTGTGTGCTTTAACTCTCTACATTTGATTATATTGTCTTCTGGTAAAGTAGGTTCCTGTCTTTTGTATACTATCTGCTTAACTCACTTTGTTCTAGAGTAGTGTGATTTGAATTGTTATATTCTTTAGTATTGTTGATTTTTATAGTGTTGGTTTTTGTTGTTCTCTCAACTGATTAATCAGGAGTAGTTTCAGTCTCCCTTAAGGTGTGAATTGGGGGCAGGGCTTACCTATTTAAATTGAAGGTTCTCCACGCAGTATCTCTCAGTAATATTTGTCAGTATCTCTCTCTCTAACATTAGTGTCTAGTACTGTTTTGATATATTCTACCATACCTTAATTCTCACTCTTGTTTGACTACAAATATGTGCCTTAAACCCATCTCTGTACTCAAAGCCTACTCTCGCAGACGCTATCATCCACAAAGCAGAGGTCACAATCCCAATAACCTCATCTACCCTCCTCTGTTGTGTAAGTCTCACACAGTGGTGGTAGGTGGGCTCTGGAATTGTCAGTCTGCGGTAAAGAAAGCTGATTTTATCTCTGCTTTAACTTCCCATTACTCCTTTGATTTTCTTGCTCTAACAGAGACCTGGATATCCCCACAGAACACTGCTACACCAGCTGCTTTATCCTCTGCCTATGCTTTCTCTCACTCACCACGAGAAACAGGCAGGGGTGGTGGTACAGGTTTATTGTTGTCAAAGAAATGGTGCTTTAAACCTCTACTCTTCTCTCATTTAACCATCTCTTCTTTTGAATTTCATGCCATTTCAGTTACCTCTCCTATCAACCTTGTTGTCTACCGCCCTCCTGGTCCCCTAGGAGACTTCCTGGAAGAAATGGACTCACTGCTTAGTGCTTTCCTTTCCGATAGCTCCCCCCTGACAGTGCTTGGTGACTTCAACCTCCCCTCTGACAAGCTACATTCTTCTTCCCTCCTGTCTCTTCTCGACTCTTTCTCCCTCACACTCAACAGCTACATCCCCACACACAAAGGAGGCAATGTCCTGGACCTGGTTTTCACCCATCCTTCTCCAGCTACAGACATGACTGCTACCCCACTCCATGTCTCTGATCATCACCTGGTATCCTTCACCATCACTCTACCTATCTTACCTAAAACTACCTCTCACCCCATCGCTCTTACTCACCGCAACCTTCACTGTCTCCCCTTCATCTGTAGCTTCTGGCACTCTTTCTTCCCTTCCTGATGCTAAGTCTTTTTCCTCACTACCCTTAGACTCAGCCACAGATACTTTCCTCTCATCTCTTTCCTCGACTATGGACTTCCTCTGCCCTATGTTCACTAAACCCAAGAAAACTTCTTGTTCTGCTCCTTGGCTTTCAGATGTGCTGCGCAACAATCGAAGAGAGCTAAGATCATCAGAGAAAGTGGAAGAAATCACAACTTGATGCAGATCTTGATTTTTACAGAACACTTCTTGTCAAGTTCTCCTCAGATGTGACTTCTGCCAAGACTTCCTTCTACAAGGAAAAGCTTGAAGCTTCCTCACATGACCCTCGGAAATTCCACATCTCTTCTCTGCTCAACCCCCCGGCTCCACCTTCTTCATCCTCCCTGACTGCAGAAGACTTTGCTTCTTTCTACCAGGAGAAGATTGAGGAAATCTGCCGGACCTTCACTTCAGCCCCGACTGCACTTGCATCTCAGAGTATGCATTCCCCTACACCTTCGTTGTCACATTTCTCAACTGTGGCAGCAGAAGAGATTTTACAACTCATCCAGTCCTGCAATCCTACCACCTGCCCATTGGATCCACTCCCTACCACTATGCTCCAGACCATCTCACAAGACCTCTTGCCCTTCATTTCCACTATCGTCAATAGATCCATAGCATCTGTTCAGGTACCAACTACTTTCAAGAGAGCAAGGGTTATTCCCATCCTAAAGAAACCTGCTCTGGATCCATCAGACATCAGTAACAGACTGGTATCACTTCTCTCATTTCTTTCAAAAATTCTTGAACGCATTGTCTATAATCAACTGTCTGTCTATCTCTCCAGAACAACCTCCAAGATCCCAAACAGTCTGGCTTTAAAGCAGCTCACTCTACAGAGACAGCCCTTTTGGATGTCTCTGAGAAGCTACATACTGCTAGATCAGCCAAACTGTCATCCATCCTTATCCTCCCTGACCTTTCGGCAGCGTTTGATACGGTCAACCACAAGACTCTTATCCACCCTCAAGAGTCTTGGGATTTGCGGATCAGCTTGGGAATGGTTTGCCTCCTACCTGGAAGGACGCTCATATCAAGTAACATGGAGGGGAGTGACGTCCCACAGGGCTCAGTACTTGGTCCTCTTCTTTTCTCCCTGTATACTCACACTTGGTGAAGTTATTTCATCACATGGGTTCTCGTACCACTGCTATGCTGATGATACACAACTTATCTTCTCTTTCCCACCCTCTGACTGGATCTCAGCATGTCTGGCAGAAATTTCATCATGGATGACTGCTCATCAGTTAAAGCTCAATCCTAGCAAAACTGAACTGCTGTTCATCCCAGGTGATTCATCCCCAGGTCATGATCTTGCTATATCCTTGCACAAAGATCTGATCTCCCCTTCAGTCACAGCTCGCAACCTTGGGGTAACCATGGACAATCAACTGTCCTTTTCCTCTCATGTTGCAAATGTGACTCGCTCATGTCGGTTTCTTCTCTACAACATTAGAAGGATTCGGCCATTTTTGTCCACACAGACTGCCCAGGTACTTGTTCAGTCTCTTGTCATTTCTAGACTGGATTACTGCAATGCACTGCTGGCAGGTCTACCTATGAACGCAACCCGTCCTCTGCAAATGATCAAAAATGCAGCTGCACGGCTTGTTTTCAACCTGCCAAAGTTCTCGCATACCACCCCGCTGCTGCGATCCCTCCACTGGCTTCTGGTAGCTGCACGCATCGATTCAAAACACTGATGCTGGCCTACAAAGCCAAAAATGGACCAGCTCCCTCTTACCTCAAAGCCCTCATCATTCCTCGCACTGCACCCCGCACCCTCCGATCTACCAGCACTGCTAGACTGGTTCCACCATCTCTCAGGGTAAGAGGCAAGTATACTACAAGACTCTTCTCTGTACTGGCACCAAGGTGGTGGAATGATATTCCCATAGAGGTCCAGACAGCTGAGTCACTGGCTATTTTCAAGTGGCGGTTGAAGACCTACTTATTCAGGAAACACTTCAACTAGCACTTCTTTCCTTATCTTTTGCATTTAAAAAAAAAAAAAATCCTGACACTTTCATTGTAACTTTGAACAAATGTTTTAAACTCGTGGTATCTTAAGTATGTAACCTAGTGAACCAGCATTAATGTATTCAGTGTTAGAGATTTAAGCACTTATGTACGTCGCTCTGGATAAGGGCGTCTGCCAAATGCTGTAAATGTTCGTTTGCGCATGCGGGTCAGTTTGAAACCGCAAACTGTTCACACTGGTATCTGATATAGGTCAGAATCTAAATGGTAATGTATAATCAGTGTGTTGTAATGTTGTGTATGTAACCAGTTAAAAAAGTTAGTTTAATTCTTAAATATATAAAAATATGATTTTTATTCGTTATTATTTATTCTTTTAACTTTAAGACCAGTAATATTTCACTGATACTTTGTCCCGTGTTATTTTCATTTTAAACCAATCATATAGTGATCTAACACTTTGTCCCGCCTTCTGGCGTTGCTGATTGGTTAGATGAGTTTTGTGAGCAGCGGTGTAGGCTGATACTGCACAGATGGAGCATGTTTCATTGCAGCGACAGGTTTAAGAGACAAAGCTGGATTATATTGATTCTTTTTAGATTTCTGGTGAACCAAGTTTCATGTTTATCTTGGTGAGTTTATATTCTGAGTTTGATTATGCTTTAATAATATTGTTTAAATGACTTGTTATAGACTGTGCATCATAACTGTGGATTCACATTAAAATGAATTCTTTACTTTGTAATGACTTCTATAGACAATGTGTTTAATATGTTGGCACAAAATATTAGAGTATTCGAGTTCTTCCGGAAAAAAAAACATGTTCTGGAAAGTCCAAACAGACAGTAACAGAAGCTTAGGATTAAACTTCAAGAATTATGATGGAAAGTAACATGTTCTGGAAGCCATTAAGCCGATTCCCATAATGGTCCATCAGCTTTTTGTCATTTATTTTGGTCATGTCTTTTCCAACATGGTCAGTAATATAGTATTTCCTTACAGTCAGTAAGAAACTTTTTTTTTTATATAACTAAAAATGAAAGACTTTTAATCTTGGAAACTAGCATCTTTTAAACATCTTTCCCAGCAAAAGTGCTGTAGATTTGTATTTATCTGTGTTTGAGCGTCATCTGGTGGACGGCTGCCATCTTTGTTTTTAAGCTCGTGCCACCTTCTTCAACGTCAAAAAGTAACGCAGACGACCAACTCACGACCCAAACGGGGAACTAGTTAGTGTTCTGTCGCTACTCGATCTGTACCATAGATATCTATACACTAGATGTCGCCTTGTATAGGACAGTACATTGGAACGAATGCGTCAACTGAGCTGCCATCTTGGTACGGGGGACCCCCCTCCTCTTAATGCATTAGCAGCAATGCCTTTCAACAATTAATAATATTGCTCGTTTAATGTATGTTTACACGTTACACATAATTTGGGAAATATAGATGTTTACATTTACAAAAACACAGAACTAAACTGATTTATTCATAAATTAATTTGTTCCCTCCCTCCCGGAAAATTAAAAAAAAAAAACCGCCCTCAACAGGGTCATGTGTGATGAATTCTCTGATGTATGATATTCTCTTTATGTTTATTTTTCAATGTCAAGAAGACATGGAAACATTTGTCCTACTGCATTGATAAAAAAAGGCTTAAAGGTCAATGTCATGTTCCGTGAGTGCTTGAACAAATTAATTTATGAATAAATCAGTTGCATAAATCAGTTTATTCCTGTGTTTTTGTAAATGTAAACACGCACATCTGTATTTCCCAAATTATGTGTAACATGTAAACTATAGTTTAATTTTACCACATTTTCTCATATGTTTTATTTTGTGTCACATATTAACCTTAAACATTTCATATATTATTTTAGTGATTGCTAAGGACAACAATACCATAAAAACAAGTTAGTAGTTTGTAAAGTCAGTAAAGTCAGTTCCCCTCATCTTGCTGAGTGTTTTGATATATGACATGTCCTTGATGTGTGAATTTTTTTTTTTATTTCGCTTGAATTTTAGGAATTTCCCATTCATTTCTATGGGACTTTTTTGGCCGCTTTTTCGTCCGCTGTGCGAACATCGTTGGTCGGATCACTTACAGAATAGGTAGTACACCTCTCCTCAATGAGCCGGTCGATTTGACACCTCATTTATGGGTCTAGGACAAAAGCTGCGGGACAAGTTACGTGCCGAAAAAGTGTCCGGAAGAAGTATGCAAGAGAATAAGTTTGCAAGCACATTAATAATAATAAGTATGCAAGAGAATAAGAATGTGCTTTGCAAGCACATTAATAAACAGAGAGTCAAACCGAGGGGTGAACAAATCTGAAATCACTAAACACCAAGAGCAAAAACTGGGAAAACTAAAATAATTTTAAATTAAATTAAACGATTTATTTGTTGAGTTCTATTGTTAATTTGGAAAGGGGTTAGTGGGGAAGGGGTGCCATTTCTTTTGGATCTTGTTTTCTCCTGTTTACATTAGTAATGAAGTTAGTGTATTGTGTATTGTGTTGTAATCTTTGTTTTTTTATTTTCTTTTGTAGCTTATTTAGTTTCTCCCTAAATGAGTTAGATGGGTTCTGCTTATTGAACATAAAAGTCATGAATGTATTCTACAAAATATATTTTTACACTAACACTGACACCCTAAACACGAGTAGAACAAACAGCTCAGTACAGCAGTAAAATACTAGACAATATATAATACTTCATGATGTAAATTAGCGTTAGAGGGATTTAAATGTCCGCAAGCACCAGAAATGACACTGACACGAAAGTGTTAGTGCTCTGGCTCCTTCTGGTGGTGAGGAAGTGTAAGTGAAACAGTTACAATATAATAATAATAATAATTTGTTTGTTTATTTATTTATTTATATATATTTAAGTTAACCCAAAAGCAGATGTTCTTACAAATTAAAAAAATGTTTAACGATGAATATGAGAAGTTTATGACTTTAGTTACCACTGTATAATCATTCCCGATGTGACATTTGCTTTGAAGCTCTAGTGCAGAGACATTATTGATGATAACTAACCGGAAGTAAACATTAAACTAACTACTTTTATTTTTACTTTTCTTTTTTAAATTTTCTTATGTAATGAGAAGTTTCGAGTGCCTGTGTTCAAGAGTTTAAAAGAATTTAGAGATTTTCAGAGTTTCACATTTTAAAATTCAGATTAAAAAGTCGATAATCAAATATATTTTTTCAGTGTTCACAAATTCAGATTCAATATTTCAGTTTTTGGGGCAGTCGTTACTTACTGTGATCTGTTGGAGTTATCAAGGATCAATAAAACTTCATTAAGACCATCAGTAAAGTTTTGGTCATCATTAGGATGGGGTTTATCTATTTATTTACATAGATATATAAAAGTGAAATGTCTTGTTTGCTATTTTAATATTTGTATATTAATTTATTTCACTGACACTGAAAGGCAGAAAAATTAATCAGAATCAATTTTATTGGCAAAAAGAGTGTTAACACACACAAGGAACTTGGTTCCAGCTGTTTGTGACTCTCAAAAGTACAGACATAACATTATACTACACAGGACAGGACAATACAGACTGTGGTAAGCTGTGGGTGAAACTCGAACACAAACTTAAACACTTACAAACTTATCTGGATGTGAGAAACTTTGAATGATACAGTTATTGAGCTGAAAGCTGAGAGAAAGAGCAGTGAAATTCTGTGTTTATTACAATCTCATGATGATGACAATGTTTACATGTGTTTTAAATCACAGACTAAATGTTTTAGTGACATTCATTAGGTTTAACACTGCAGACAGACATAAGTGAGTTAAACAGACTAATCAGTAAAACCTCATACTGTTACATGTGTGGACTGAATGGTGTGATTTCTTACTGTAAAGGTTAAAAACAGGAGGAAGTAAATGTCTGAATCTTCATCACCAACAGAAGGCAGAAGAAGGGGGAACATGGAAGAACCAGAATTATGTAAGTTATACAGTTTATTCATGATTAGTTTTCTGTATGTTTTAATGAAGTACTGTCACTATTATAATCTATATTGTTATAAAAATGATCTCAGTGAATGGCTTAATTGTCTTAACTGCCTTATGTAAAAAGAGTTGTGTTATAATACACAAACATCTTAGAAAGACATTTATTTACACTGATCCTGTAACTATGGAGGATTTATATTACTTTATTAGTTATAAATTCAATATATAATTCAACAATTAAATATGTAATGAAATAAATAAGACCTCATTAGAATTATATTATTTATTATTTTATGTATTTCTTTAGTTTGTATTTATTTGCATAGATATATAAAAGTGTTTTGTTTGCTATTTTATGATATTAATTTATTTCACTGACATTGAAAGGCAGAAAAACGAATCAGAATCAGAATCAGGTTTATTGGCCAAAAGGGTGTTGACACACAGAGGGAACTTGGTTCCAGCTGTTTGTGACTCTCAAAAGTACAAACATAACATTATACTACACAAGACAGGACAATACAGACTGTATAGGAAAATGCAGACAATGTGATGCAATATAGACAGAATGAGTATTAAATATAATACAGAATATATGACTGGTCAGTTATGTACAGTGTGAGAAGTGCATGGTAGTGCTAATAACAATATTGTGTAATATTTTGCTTTTGTGCAATAAGCAGCAGCAGTAGTGTGTGTAACATACACAGATAATGTGATGACTGACAGTTCTGATATTGAAGATACTTGTAGATATGAAGCGGGGAATATAATTATGGTGAGTTGTTAATCAGGGTGATTGATTCAAATTTAAATGATTAAAAAAAACAAGCATCATGAAAAACTCCCTGAAAACTGTCTCTATGTAACTGAGCTAAATGTCTGTAGAAACTAAACAGAAAATATACAGTTAATAACAAATACATAGAAACTGTTAAAGAAAGATGTGAAATAGTTACCAAATAATATATTTAGCAAAATCTGTGACTGATTATTGTTGTGTAAGTTTTAGAGAAAATAAAAATAGCACACTGTTCAGAACGAGCAAGAGTAAAAAGGTTCCCAATGTATTTGTGCTGCTGCACAGCAGGACCCAGAGCTCCTCGTGTATCAGGAGAGACGAAGGGCCTAGAACATTTATTACACTGAGTTACATAGGAATGATTTATAGGCAGAAAACAGAAGAAAGGAAAACATCACCAATCATTGGCTAGATGCACAACGCTCGATCATCTACTGATCAGAATCTTACCAAATTGTTTATGAGCCTGAGTCTCACCATCACGTCTCCAGCTCCTTCTGACCCTCTAATATTGTACACAAATTCTCTCTGGTAATAACAGTTTATAGTCACAAATAACTCCTAGTCACATGCACAGAAGGTCAGACAGCTTTCATAGTAAAATATTACATCACAATAATGTGTTATATGTAATATTCATCTTGAATATTTATAATGATTATTACAAACTTCATTTAACAAAACCTTGCAACACTAAATAACTTCAAAATGTATAACGTAACACCAAACAATGTAGAACACAACATTTTATATCCACAAAAAGTCTAAGACTTATAAAAGATTATTAATAATCTAGGAATCTGTAAATGAACATTAACATGAAACTACAGGCTGAAAAATGTGTCCCTTTGTTGAGTAAAAATGTGTCATTGTTGGAGCTCGGCAGTGACACTTCGTTACGTTCCCAAGGAACAAAAGGAGTCTGGGGATGGAGGGATGAGGAACAGAATAAAAGTGTGGTGTGTGTCGACTGTGAGGATCAACAACTCAACCGCAATCCTGTCACAAAAAAGAATGTGACTATACAACCAAGTCAAAATGAACAAAGCTCATTTATTCCCAAACATGAAGTGCAGGAGGGTTTGAAGACTCCAAGAGGGGGATCAGGACAAAACAATAAGCAGAACCCATCTAACTCATTTAGGGAGAAACTAAATAAGCTACAAAAGAAAATAAAAAACAAAGATTACAACACAATACACAATACACTAACTCCATTACTAACGTACACAGGAGAAAACAAGATCCAAAAGAAATGGCACCCCTTCCCCACTAACCCCTTTCCAAATTAACAATAGAACTCAACAAATAAAGAATGAAAAAGTGTAAAGAATATTAACTTACAACCAAAAGAAAAACTTCCTGTTACAGAGATGTCAATTCCAACAACAGAAAGAATAACAAAAGCTCAAAGTACAATCACTAAACAGTAAATACAAACTTCTGGGAGAGATTTAAAGCGCCTCCCAAAAACAGCTCACTCTCTCACACAACCACACCAGCACCCACCCAACCACCCACACACAACTACCACCTAAACAACAGATGCAGTGTGATCTATTTACACCATTTATCAACTATGTGTAACATTTTCTTTTCTAGTGTCTCATGACTCCAGCAGTCTCCTGTCTGAAGATCTGCTGCTGTGTCTGATCTGTGTGGATGTGCTCACTGATCCAGTCACCACTCCATGTGGACACAACTTCTGTAAGAGCTGCCTTACACAGTGCTGGGACAAGAATAAACACTGTCGCTGTCCATTATGTAACAAGAAATTCACCAAGAGACCTGAACTGAAGATTAATACAACACTGAGAGAGATTGCAGATTACTTCAAGAAGAAAAGTGGTTCTGACAAACCTGAGGTTCCTTGTGATGCCTGCAGTGGAGAGAAGCTGAAGGCCCTAAAATCCTGTCTGGATTGTGGACTGAGTTTCTGTAAAATTAATTTAGAGCCACATTATCATGTTCCAAAACTTAAGAAACACAAACTAATAAACCCTGTGGAGAACCTGGTGGCCAACATATGCCAGAAACACGAGAGAGCTCTGGAGCTGTTCTGTAGAGATGATCAGACCTGTGTGTGTCAGTTCTGTATTGAGACAGATCACAGGCATCACAACACTGTTCCTATAGAGGAGGAGAGCAGAGAGAGGAAGGAGAGAAATGCTGATTAACTTCCAGTAGGAGATCAGATAGAAAGATTGTGATTTAAATTTAGCCAAATTATTTTTTTACAAAATTATTAGCCATCTTCTCTGTCCTCAGACTCAGCTGGTGGAAACACAGACAGATGTGCAGCAGATGATTCAGGAATGACTGAAGAAGATAAAAGAGATCAAACACTCAGTAGAGCAAAGCAAAGTGTGTACAAACATGACACGAGTTAATATCTGATACATTCAGTAGTTTTATTCTTAGTTGTAGAACAAATTTGTATAACCACATCTCTATGAACAAAGTTCACTATCAGTGTTCTATGTAAAAATGTGTTCCTCCTTTAGAGAAGCACAGAGAAAGAGAAAGCAGACATTTTTAAAGTCTTTACTGCTCTGATTTGCTCCATTGAGAGAAGTCAGGCTGAGCTGCTGGAGATGATGGAGGAGAAGCAGAAAACAGCAGAGAGGCAGGCTGAAGGACTCATTAAAGAGCTGGAGAAGGAAATCAATGTGCTAAAGAGGAGAGAAACTGAGCTGGAGCAGCTCTCACACACTGAGGAGCATCTCCACGTCCTACAGGTCAGTGTTCCTCTCTCTGCTCACTGACAATGCAGAACATAACAGAACAACACTCACCATGCTGAGGGATTTCTCCTCTCTCCTGCTCTACTGTAGATTTACTCCTCCATGTGCAGCCCTTGCATTAACACTGATGTGAGTGGGGACACTGTGAGGACAGCTCTGTCTCAGCTTCAGCAGACTCTGAATGAGAAACTCACTAAATCACTCAATGACAAGTTAAAGGAAACAGGTGAGACATTATTTTGTACTTTAGATTTGATAAAAAAAAGTCTAATAATAGACTAAAGTAGATGTTTTAGGTATATGTTTAGGTATAGGTATAAATACCAATAACTGATCTGAAATCTAATGACGTGATGTTTTGTTGTAATTAGTTTCCACAGAACTGAAGAGGATTCAGCAGTATGCAGGTACAGTGAGATTTCTGATTTCCTCTCATATTAAAATGTACATATCAGCATCACACCACTGCATCATCAGACTTATTTTCATCTGTAGATGTCTCCAGATACAAGGAGTATTAAAGTGTCTCATTATCCTCCTCACTATAGCTCCTTATTACTGCCATGTACTAAAGCTCTTAAACCCTTTACTACTTTAGAAACACTGATCATCTTCTTACATTTCACTAATAAAATAATGCAGGAACAGATGTATGTTTGTACAGAGATTAACTTTATACCTTTTTTAACTGCATGATAAAAGATGGATTTCTTTGACTATCAGTGGTAAATGTAATCTTTATGCTGTCCAAAAGATGAGTTTTAAAGTCATGCAGTTAGAAAAGAGTTTTTACACCATGCAGTGTTTCTGTCATTTACATATAAACTTGAAGTCATGAATGTATTCTACAAATATATATTTGTTACACTAACACTAAGTGACTATCACTAACTGGGAGAGCTTCATTTAGCACACACACACACACACACACACACACACACACACACACACACACACACACACACACACACACACACACACAGAGAGAGAGAGAGAGAGAGAGAGAGAGAGAGAGAGAGAGAGTGTTTGGGAATGTGTTGTGTGTGTGTGTGTGTGTGTGTGTGTGTGTGTGTGTGTGTGTGTGTGTGTGTGTGTGTATAATAAGCTTGAACATAAAAGTGATGAATGTATTCTACAAAATATATTTTTACACTAACACTAATTGACACCCTAAACAAGTGTCTTTGATAAAATATTTTTGTACCAGTTAAAGAAAACGTGTAGAAATTCAGGCCTGTGTTTTTCAGACCTAAACTACAGTCACAGTTTACTGTATAGAGACAATTACTGAACTATTTTGTCCATCTGCATCAAGATCTTTCCTTAAATGTGTTTCTCTCATAGTCTGTGACTTTCTGTCTTTCCTGAGTGATAAAAATCACAACCACAAATATATCATTAAAGTAAATGTAACCAGGCAAGTGCCTACCAGTAAGGGGGGAGTGGCAGGCCAATTATTCCAAAGACATTTTAAGCAGGCACTGGGAAGAGGCTTCGAAGTTTGGGCCTTGTTTTAAAAAGCACATGGGATTTAATGTGGCTTTGTTTGGCTGTGTCTGAATTTGCCCCAAATGAGATGAGATGAGATGAGATGCAGATGGTTTAAGTAATGCTGACTGCATGTTGACAGCTGCTGATTTGAATAAATACTCAAACATTGACTGATGGTTATATCTGCTATCTGCCAAAGAAGATTTAAGTCAGTTGCTGTTTCTCCTGTATTGTTTTGTTTGGTTCCCTAGCTGGCCGGTCTCAGAGGTGTGTGCTGCATGGTGGCAGCACATGTATTGTGTGGATTGTTTGTGTACGAGTCCGGTTGGCATAAGGCCTTCCCAGCCTTATGTCGCCAGCTTGATTTATTAGTGCTTGCTTTCTGCATGTGTGTGGGCCTTTTCTTGTGTGGGGTCTATGTTTGCTATGTTTTTCTTGAGGTGGTTATGACTGAAGGTTTTGATTTGTTAGTTTTATTTAAATTTGTGGGGGTTTTTTTGCTTTTCAGTGTGAATTATCAGGGAAATGCCGCCTTGTGCTTTAAGGGCCTCCACATGCTAGGAAACTAGCTAATATAGTTACTGTGAGTTGGCTGTTAACATCTTGGAGAGCTGGGACCAATTTTTGAGTTATTTACATAAATTATTTTATGTCTGTGTTTTGTGTATATCCTTTGATGCCCTTTTTCTAAATAAATCTTTGTACCTTGAGTGACTTGAAGTGTTTCTCTTTCTACTAATTGAAGGAGAGTCCCGGTGGTACATAAAGATGCAAAAAGAAAATATTACTACTTTGATATTTATCATCAGAATCAGGAAAATCTCCATATGTTCTCACTAATGAAAGAAAGAGAGAGAGAGAGATGTAGAGACATAGAGAGAGATGTAGAGACATGGAGAGAGAGAGAGAGTGTGTGTGTGTGTGTGTGTGTGTGTGTGTGTGTGCGCGCGCGTGTGTGTGTGTGTGTGTGCGCGCGCACGTGTATGTGGGAGAGAGAGAATATATGTTATGTTTATGTGTGAGAACAGGGGTCCAGCAGGGGCAGCTTTAACCCCAATCCTCTGTTCATCAACACAGAGACTTAACCACTTTAACTACCACTGCCCCAAAGAAATAACACCAAATAAATAAATAAATGATGTTTATATGTTTTAATCAGTTACAGACTGCCTTCATTTGGACTTATGCTCTGTGTAATATTTTTAATGAAACAATCATAAATGCTTGTGGACAACAGACAGATTAGACATGAATGGATAGACAGGATCAGTAGATTGAATGTTAGATAAAATGATGTTAATTTTATTTTTAAAGAGAGCTTTTAAAAAATCTTCTACAATCTTTTATAAATCGATAATGATTCTGAACCACTGGATGATGTAATATATTTTACATGTTTACTCATCACACACTGTGTGTTTCTCTCAGTGGATGTGACCCTGGATTCTGATACAGCAAATCCTGATCTCATCCTGTCTGCTGATGGAAAACAAGTGACACATGGAGACAAACGACAGAATCTGGAGGTTGTGGGGGTGTTTGTGGATTATGAGGAGGGTCTGGTCTCCTTTTATGATGTGAAGTCCAGATCTCATATCTACTCTTTCACTGGTCAGACTTTCACTGAGGAACTCTATCCATACTTTGGTCCTGGTTTAAATGAAGGAGGTAAAAATGCAGCACCACTGATCATCTTTCCTGTATTTAAAACTGAATACATTTAAACCTCACAAATTTGATCATCAGATGTTAAGAGTAAAAAGAATTTGTTTACTTTTTTGGTTAGATTTTAGAAATACAAATCCATTTAAAATGCTGTAGATATTATTTTAATACCTGGTTTTAATTGTAATCCTACAGTCTGTTTGTTATGATTGTGTGAGATTATGACTGTGGAACTTTGTCATTACAAATCACATATAAATAAAGTTCATTTACAGTTTACTCTGAGTTTTACTGCAGAATTTAATTTGATCAAAATTGTATAAAGTTTAGCTGCTGATGTCTGTGTAGATAAAAATAAACAAAACTCTGTTTCTCTTTAAAACTTCCTCAAACACAAACACAAACAGATTCATATTTTATTTAGAAATAAAAATCCCAGGTTAAAATCTCTTTATCAGCACTAATAGGCAAATTTCTAAAAGGATGGACAGCAGAGAGAGCTTCATTAATATTCATAATGTAAGTGCTACCTGATTGGTCAGTGAAATGTTTCATATGTATGTAACTGTACGTTAATAAATTCTTTTTTAACTGTATGATTGTAAATCTCTCAGCCTTCTTTGTCCAGCAAAACAACATTCTCCTCTGATAGACAAAGAGTTTTATAATCATCACTTTTCCACATACACGGTGTAATAAATCATTCAGAATCATTCATTATTTCCACACAATGTTTTACTCGCATCAAGAATCTTTCATTTCTACAAGTGAAGCTGATTTCAATCCGATTGAAGCTGAACAGTGAAGGTAAAGCTGCACTGATCCAATAAATAACAGCCATCAATCATACAGATGTCTTGTGTAATTTTACTTTGTGCTTTCTCTACTTCTCTCTCTCCTCTCATCTCTCTCTACTTCTCTCTACTTCTCTCTCTCTCTCTCTCTCTCTCTCTCTCTCTCTCTCTCTCTCTCTCTCTCTCTCTCTCTCTCTCTCTCTCTCTCTGTATTTTCTGAAGACACCACATCATTCTGAATACCAAACAAGAAAGAAACAAACACTGTGTGTGTTTTAGTGTGACGTGACGTACGGCTAAGTACGGTGACCCATACTCAGAATTCGTTCTCTGCATTTGACCCATCCAAAGTGCACACACACAGCAGTGAACACACACACACACCGTGAACACACACCCGGAGCAGTGGGCAGCCATTTTATGCTGCGGCGCCCGGGGAGCAGTTGTGGGGTTCGGTACCTTGCTCAAGGGCACCTCAGTTGTGGCCGGCCCGAGACTCGAGCCCACAACCTTAGGATTACGGGTCAGACTCTCTAAACATTAGGCCACGACTGCAACAAAAACTGAAATATTGAATCTTAATTTGTGAACACTGAAAAAATATATTTGATTATCGAATTTTTTTTATCTGAATTTTAAAATGTGAAACTCTGAAAATCTCGAAATTCTTTTAAACTCTTGAACACAGGCTTCCTTTTAGTTATCATCAATAATGTCTCTGCACTAGAGCTTCAAAGCAAATGTCACATCGGGAATGATTATACAGTGGTAACTAAAGTCGTAAACTTCTCATATTCATCGTTAAACATTTTTTTAATTTGTAAGAACATCTGCTTTTGGGTTAACTTAAATATAAACAAATAAATAAATAATAATAATAATAATAATAATAATTATTATTATTATTATTATTATTATTATTATCATTATTATATTGTAACTGTTTCACTTACACTTCCTCACCACCAGAGGGAGCCAGAGCACTAACACTTTCGTGTCAGTGTCATTTCTGGTGCTTGAGGACATTTAAATCCCTCTAACGCTAATTTACGTCGTGAAGTATTATATATTGTCTAGTATTTTACTGCTATACTGAGCTGTTGTTTGTTCTACTCGTGTTTAATACAGTGTTCTGTTTTCCCGGTTTTTGCTCTTGGTGTTTAGTGATTTCAGATTTGTTCACCACCCGGTTTGACTCTCTGTTTATTAATGTGCTTGCAAAGCACATTCTTATTCTCTTGCATAATTATTATTATTATTATTATTATTATTATTGTTATTATTATTATTATTATTATTATTATTATTATTATTATTATTATTATTATTATTATTATTGTTATTATTATTATTATTATTATTATTATTATTATTATATTGTAACTGTTTCACTTACACTTCCTCAACACCAGAGGGAGCCAGAGCACTAACACTTTCGTGTCAGTGTCATTTCTGGTGCTTGTGGACATTTAAATCCCTCTAACGCTAATTTACATCGTGAAGTATTATATATTGTCTAGTATTTTACTGCTATACTGAGCTGTTGTTTGTTCTACTCGTGTTTAATACAGTGTTCTGTTTTCCCGGTTTTTGCTCTTGGTGTTTAGTGATTTCAGATTTGTTCACCCCTCGGTTTGACTCTCTGTTTATTAATGTGCTTGCAAAGCACATTCTTATTCTCTTGCATACTTATTATTATTATTATTATTATTAATGTGCTTGCTAAAGCACATTCTTATTCTCTTGCGTACTTATTATTATTAATGTGCTTGCAAAGCACATTCTTATTCTCTTGCATACTTCTTCTTCTTCTTCTTCTTCTGGACACTTTTTCGGCGCGTAACTTGTCCCGCAGCTTTTGTCCTAGACCCATAAATGAGGTGTCAAATCGACCGGCTCATTGAGGAGAGGTGTACTATCTATTTTGTAAGTGATCCGACCAACGATGTTCGTACAGTGGACGAAAAAGCGGCCAAAAAAGTCCCATAGAAATGAATGGAAAATTAATACATAAAACCGCAAAGGCTTTCCCGTGTTCCTAGATGGCGTAGTGGATAGTGAATCCGTTTAACATGCAGAGATTCGGGGTTCGAATCCACCCTTGGACATTTTTTTTTTTCTAAAACTTTATAATAAAGGATCATTAGTTGACATTAGTTACCACATTACTTAACATGAACTAATAATGAACTGCACTTCTACAGCATTTATTCATTTTGTTCATGTTAATTTCAACATTTACTAATACATTATTAACACCGTGTCGACATTACTTAATATACTGTGAACTAACATGAACAAAGAATAAACTTTATTTTAACAAAGATTACTAAATACAATAATTTATTGCTCATGGTTAGTAAATGTTAGTTAATACATTACATTTGAACTAATGATCCTTATTGTAACGTGATTATATTTTTTCCCAGTAAAATCACTGATTGATGCTTCAAGTTCAAGATCTTCATGGCGCTTGTTTCAGGAAAAGATAAATGGATTTTCAGGTGTGCTCTTTTGTTGCAGGTGAGAAACTAGTCTGCAAATATAACCATAGTAACTGTGCAGCCAAACCCTAGCAACCATGTAGTGCACCTTACGAACCATATTGCAATATAAAGAAGCCATATCTCAGTTACACAACATAAAACACTCAGTACGATGAGGGGAACTGACGTCACGTATAGCCCCGCCCCCAAAATAAGCGAAATCAAAAATTTAACACAACATGGACATGTCATATATCAAAACACTCAGCAGGATGAGGGGAACTGGCGTCACGTGCAAGCACATTCACATTTTCTTTAGGAAATGTACCGTTCTAGTTATTATTATTCTTCTGGACACTTTTTCGGCACGTAACTTGTCCCACAGCTTTTGTCCTAGACCCATAAATGAGGTGGCAAATCGACCGGCTCATTGAGGAGAGGTGTGCTATCTATTTTGTAAGCGATCAGAATTCCAGAATTCCCAGTATGGAAGTTCAAAGGGGTGTTTTTTCCCCATAGACTTGAATGGGGAATCTCTCTGTAGATGTGCTAACATCCAAAAGAGGGCAGCAGACACCAGTGAATCTGTCAGATCACACAACGTTGGAAGTACAGAACTAGGACGGAAGTACATTTTTCGGTCAGAAACGCGTTTTGTATTAAAGCGTTTTGGATTAAAAGGCTTACATATTCCAGTTCCTTAGACTCTTGGGGATTTTTTAAAAGCATTTGTTTTGGAAAATAAAGTGAGAGCCGAAAACAAAGGACAAAAGTGGATTGTTGTTTACACATTTCGGTCAGAAACGCGTTTTGGATTAAAGCGTTTTGGATTAAAAGGCTTACATATTCCAGTCCCTTAGACTCTTGGGGATTTTTTACAAGCATTTGTTTTGGAAAATATTACCCCAGTGAAGAAAGGTACCCAGATAGCAATTACATTTGGGCCACATGTGGGTATTATCTGGCACATATGGCCTAGCTGTGGCGTGGCTATACAGATATGGGCCAAATTGTGGCCATATTTGTTTTGCCATAACTTTAAAATCGGCGGGAAATGCTCTCTTGGCTCACAACTCATTTTGAGGTATATGGCCCAGATAACAATGAACACATGAGAACCATATGTGGTTGAGCTATGGCACACAGTGAGAAACACGGACTTGTGGTAAACCTTTGGCTTATACTTGGAAAAACACAGGAATCCTGAAATCAAGTGCGGCAGACATCCTCCATCCCACACCTCAGGTTGCTATGCATCTTCCCTCCTATAGGTGGCGTGAGACTACGGCGCGAATGTGACTGAGACTCGGGCAGTGGGCGGTATTTCTGCTTTCCTCACGACTGTGTAAGCTACGTTCAGGTAAGTGATTGGCACTTTACAGTCATATAATTGAATTATGCAGCATTATGTGTCAATATTGCATGTTATTAAGCGTTTAGTTATTAGTTTAATTGAGGAAGGGGTCAAATTAGCTAATATTTTCCTCAGTTTAACAATACAGTTTAATGTATGCTAGGGCTCCGCTGGTTTGGCGTTTTAAATTCCGATGTTTTTGGCTATAAATAAACAGTACTTAAGTAAAGTTGGCCGCATATTCACAGATTGGAGTTTCCCAAGTCAATAACTCCTGAGCTAAACGCTGTTACTACACAAATAACACCTGTTTTCTTCCGTAGTAATGTAGAGAGGCAGCTACAACCCAATTTTCCTAAAAATCAGCTTTCCTCCGTGGTGGAAAAAAGACATGTCTCTATGTGCGAACCAAGGGACCGTCTGCAAAGTGCAAAACCCGAAAAGCGAATACTAAAAACAGTCAACTTGTGAGAAATGTCTTTTTGTATAATTTTTATGTTTTTTTTTTATATGAAAATATTTCCCCCAAGTAAGTGTTGTAGTATAACTATCAGGACATCAGTGATGTGTGAGTTGAATTTGGTGACAGTACAGTATTCGCTTTTCGGGATTTGCAGTTTGCAGACGGTCCCTTGGAATCTGTCTCATGCACTGAAAGTCATGCGTCTTTTTTAAAGCAGAATGCATCCAGTGTAAATTTTAACCAGTTGGTGAAAAAGTATTCTAAAAATATATTCTAAAAACAAAATCTAAATAATTTGTCATAAGAAATTATGGTATTATTATGGCCCACATATTGAAAAATACAATTTGCAATTCCTTTCGAAAATATACTGGAAAATATTTTTTTTGGTCAATCAGAGGTGGTTAATTATTGCAATTAAAATATTAAAGGAGGAAATTTATATTAAATGATTTTTCCCCCATTATCCTCCAGCTCTAACTTCCATATTGTATTGCTTCTAGCATTATTTAAATTCATCTTTATTGCAGAGACCGAGAGGGGGGTGGGAGGGAGCGAATGAAGAAACACGAGGCCCAACAAAACACTGCCGACCCTCATTAGGCACATCAAAACTCAATTTCTCAATTTAAGTTATCTGTACAAGTTAATCTGATTTTTTGTATTTTTTTTCTGTGATTTTTATTACTCTGAGTTGAATACATTTCTTAAATGTATTCTTATGTTTACTCTTAAAGCTGTAATTATTTAAACACATGTTTTGAAGTAAATTGTTTTGAGTACATTTGTTGTTGAGTGTTTCATTTACCTTTAAGTTAATAAGACTTTTACATACTGTCAGCTGCATGTGTGGCACATATGGGCCAATAGATTTTAACAGAATTCAACCATACTAAAATTGCATATAAGGCTCATATTTGGGCCACATTAAATTGTATTATTTGTCTCATGTTTGGTGGAGTTATGGCACTCCTTTGGTTCAGTTCTTTCAAAGAAGAGGTGTGCCATATTTGGGCCACATAAATTACAGTTTGGCTCATGCTTGGTAAACTTATGGCTCTGCTTTGGTTCAGTTTTGGCAAAGGAGATGTGGGCCATATCTGGGCCGACAAACACAAACTAATCTGGGCCACAGCTCAGCTGTTTAAATGGCCCAAATCTGGGCCAAAGGAAATTTGCTGACTGGGAACGGTTAGCACGTTTTTTAACGTTTTTTTTTTAACATAATAATTTTAAATTTACTTTTTTTTTAACAAACGTCGAAAAACAATTGTGATCAATGATAGACTGAAAACACAACATCATCCATCACGTATTTATGAGGAAACGATGCTAACATTGTTAGCATAAAGAAACTTGTTGTGTTTAATCCGGAGGGGACGAAACTACAAGTCGTGCAACATTAAAAGGAAAACAACATTGTATGTTCAAGTAATTTGTGTAATTCGCACTTTTTATCCCTTACGCTGTAAAACACTTTATTATATGATTATAATGCTCGTTCGTTCGTTCGTTCCAGTTACTGCGCTTAACTATTTCATTAACATTAGTTTAAATTCGTATACGGTTGTAAATACAAGGATGAAAGTCACATTTTTATTACACTTACCTCACCTTTATCTTCCAAAGCGACCTACGACATGCACCGTTCTCTTAACCACAATGTATCCATCCGGAAGGACACTGTCGATACTCGATCCGTACAGCAACATGATTGGTTCCGCGAATGTGCGAAATGACGCCACTTCCTGTCATCGCCGACCCGCAGTTTCGGAAACTAACGCTATCCTTACCGTTGTCATAGCACTTTATTTGTATTGCTCGTTTAATGTCTGTTTTGTTTGCAAGTTTGTTTACTCTATCTTGTTTTTATGGTATTGTTGTCCTTAGCAATCACTAAAATAATATATACAATTTTTAAGGTTAATATGTGACACAAAATAAAACGTATGAGAAAATGTAGTAAAATTAAACTATAGTTTACATTTATTGTCACATATTAACCTTAAAAATTTTATATATTATTTTAGTGATTGCTTAGGACAACAATGCGCACAAAACAGACATTAAACGAGCAATATTATTAATTGTTGAAAGGCATTGACGCTAATGCATTAAGAGGAGGGGGTCCCCTGTACCAAGATGGCGGCTCAGTTGACGCATTCGTTCCAATGTACTGCCCTATACAAGGCAACATCTAGTGTATAGTCAATGTGAATGTCCCACTTCAGGTCCTGGGAGATTGTGGTTCCCAGGAATCTGAATGACTCCACTGCTGTGACAATGCTGTCCATGATGGTTAGTGGGGAAGAGAAGGGGGGTTTCTCCTGAAGTCCACTATCAACTCCACTGTCTTGAGCGTGTTCATCTCCAGGTTGTTAAGGCTGCACCAGACAGACAGCCGCTCAACCCCCAGTCTGTAAGCAGACTCGTCACCGTCCTGGATGAGGCCGATCAGTGTGGTGTCGTCTGCAAACTTCAGGAGCTTGACAGATGGGTCATTAGAGGTGCAGTCATTCGTATACAGGGAGAAGAGTAGTGGGGAGAGAACACAGCCCTGGGGGGTGCCAGTGCTGACGGTGCGGGTGCTAGATTTGAGTTTACCCAGTCGCACTAGCTGCTGCCTGCCTGTCAGAAAGCTGGTGATCCACTGACAGACAGAGGAGGGCACGGAGAGCTGGGTTAATTTGGGCTGTAGGAGTGATGGGATGATGGTGTTAAAGGCAGAGCTGAAGTCCACAAACAGGATTCTCACATAAGTCCCTGGTCTGTCTAGATGCTGCAGAACATAATGCAGTCCCATATTGACTGCATCATTCACAGACCTGTTTGCTCTGTAGGCAAACTGCAGGGGGTCCAGTAAGGGTCCCGTGATGTCCTTTAGATAAGCCAGGACCAGTCTTTCAAATGATTTCATGACCACAGATGTTAGAGCCACAGGTCTGTAGTCATTAAGATTTTGGGTTTCTTTGGGACGGGGATGATGGTGGAGCTTTTGAAGCATGAGGGTACTTCACACAGCTCCAGTGACGTGTTGAATATCCGCGTGAAGATGGGGGCCAGCTGATCAGCACAGGCTTTCAGACAGGATGGTGAAACACTGTCTGGGCCTGGAGCCTTTCTTCTCTTGGTCTTCCTGAAGACCTGACACACATCATCTTCTCTGAACTGGATTGAAGGTGTGACTGATTCGGGAGTTACGGAAGGTGAAAATTGGGCTTTTTCAAACCTACAGTAGAACTCATTCAGGTTGTCTGCCAGTTGTTGATTCACCACAGTGTTGGGGGATGGTGTCGTGTAGTTGGCTGAGGCAAAGGATGGCTTTATGTTTATTTTTCAATGTCAAGAGGACATGGAAACATTTTTGTCCTACTGCATTGATAAAAAAGGCTTAAAGGTCAATGCCATGTTCTGTGAGTGTGAGTGAGTGAGTGAGGGGGTGAGGGAGTGAGTGAGTGACAAATTAATTTATGAATAAATCAGTTGCATAAATCAGTTTAGTCCTGTGTTTTTGTAAATGTAAACACACACATCTGTATTTCCCAAATGATGTGTAACATGTAAACTATAGTTTAATTTTACTACATTTTCTCATACGTTTTATTTTGTGTCACATATTAACCTTAAAAATTTTAGATATTATTTTAGTGATTGCTTAGGACAACAATACCATAAAAACAAGTTAGAGTAAACAAACCTGCACACAAAACAGACATTAAACGAGCAATACAAATAAAGTGCTATCACAACGGTAAGGATAGCGTTAATTTCCGAAACTGCGGGTCGGCGATGACAGGAAGTGACGTCATTTCGCACATGCGCGGAACCGATCATGTTGCTGTACGGATCGAGTAGCGACAGTGTCCTGCCGGATGGATACATTGTGGTTAAGAGGACGGTGCATGTCGTAGGTTGCTCTGGACGATAAAGGTGAGGTAAGTGTAATAAAAATGTGACTTTAATCCTTATATTTACAACTGTATACGAATTTAAACTAATGTTAATGAAATAGTTAAGTGCAGTAACTGGAACGAACGAACGAGCATTATAATCGTATAATAAAGTGATTTACAGCGTAAGGGATATTTTAAAAAGTGCAAATTACACGAATTACTTGAAGATACAATGTTTTTTTCTTCTTTTAATGTTGCACGACTTGTAGTTTCGTCCCCTCACGATTAAACACAACAAATTTCTTTATGCTAACGATGTTAGCATCGTTTCCTCATAAATACGTGATGGATGATGATGTGTTTTCAGTCTCTTCTCTTTTATTTGTTTCTATCTATCTATCATTGATTACAACTGTTTTTCGACGTTTGTTAAAAAAAAAGTAAATTTAAAATTATTACGTTAAAAAAAAACGTTAAAAAACGTGCTAACCATTATATAAGTGCACGAGGTGGTTAGGGGTGGAGCACGTGTGTAGGGTTTGGACCTGGGCGTATTGGAGAAGGTTTTGTATTATTTGTTGATTATTTGATTCGTTGTAGTTTTACAGTCGTATGCAAAAGTTTAGGAACCCCTAACAATTTTTATTTATACATATTTGGGTGTTTTGGATCAGCAATTTAATTTTGATCTACGAAATAACTGAAGGACACAGTAATACTTCAGTAGTGAACTGAGGTTTATTAGATGAACAGTAAATGTGCAACATGCCTCAAAACCAAATTAGACAGATGCATAAATGTGGTTGATTTGAATACCTGTAATTTACCTGTAACTACTTAGCACTGATTTAACTGGAACACACAATTCCAAATTAAGCCTTGAACTTCATAATCAGGTGCATCCAATCATGAGAAAAGGTATTTAAGGTGGCCAATTGCAAGTTGTTGTTCTTTTTGACTCTCCTCTGAAGAGTGGCAACATGGAGGCCTTAAGACAACTCTCAAATGACCTGAAAACAAAGTAAGATTGTTCAACATTATGGTTTAGGGGAAGGCTACGAAAATAAGGGTATCTGCTAAATGCTGTAAATGTAAAATGGAGAACCACAGTTCTATAAGTGTTTCTGTATTTGTTTACAGTTCAGTGGGAATTAGACACGGTGTGAAATCAATAGACGGTATGTCTGGGCGTGCGAGAGGAAGGTCATGTGGCAGAGAGACTGGGGCCCGAGGCGAGGTAAGGATGCACCATTTATACCGTTTTAAACTAATATTGATTGTTAAAGGTTCTGTTTCTGGGTGTGCATCAGGAAAAGTGCTTTAGACAAACACAAGCTTTTAAATTAAAATTATTTTATTTTATTTATATATTTTTGTTATTCATAAACATTGTGCTTGTGTTAAAATAAGTGATTTATTTTTTTTTACCCTCACAACCTCAACAAAACAGTTTTTAGAACATTGTATGTTCTATAAAATGTGTAAATTAATATTAGAGGTGTTATTGGTTGAAATACATGATATAGTCGTATAGAAAAATCACGGTGTAGATCGACCACCTTAAAAACGCACAAGCGATCAGGAGAAGACTTTTCGTGTGTTATCGTGTATGATAAAAGATGGCTGGAGCGACAAGTTGTAAAAAAGCGCATGATTACACTGATTGCTCTGATATAACCGTTACTGAGCATAGTGTGGAGTAAGGGTAAGTGCGTAGTTGCTGTATATAGAAGGGGAGGGGGGGATTTTTCAGCATGAATTTGTATCCAAAGCTTCTAACACACCATGTTTATGCACAGCAACCACCTCTGCCTCAGAAGGAAGCTCAAGCCGTGTGGCCACCACCGCCCGAGAGAGAGCTCCAAGGGAGGGGAAGACAGAAATCTGCCCCTGTGGCGGCGGCAGAAGGTAGTTTTTAACTATCAAAGTATCCTGATGTTTAGCTGATCTCAGACATTTTTTTCCTGTCAGGTTAAATAATTGTAATAAACATATTAATATGTGCTTATTAAGTACTAATAAATAGCCAATATTCTATAAATATTCATGCTAATAAGCAACTAGTTAAATGACCCTAAAATAGTGTTACTGTGCATGTTATGCATTAAACACACCAGCATATTCTTACAGGAGAAAAGCCATATCACTGCTCGGAGTGTGGGAAGAGTTTTATGCAGCAGAGTAATCTCCAAACACACCAGCGCATTCATACAGGAGTGACGCCATATCACTGCTCGGAGTGTGGGAAGAGTTTTATTATACAAAGTAAACTCCAAGTCCACCAGCGCATTCATACAGGGGTGAGACCGTATCACTGCTCTGAGTGTGGGAAGAGTTTTTTTTACACAACATGATCTCCAAACACACCAGCGCATTCATACAGGAGTGAGACCGTATTACTGCTCGGAGTGTGGGAAGAGTTTTACGCGGCAGAGTAATCTCCAAAGACACCAGCGCATTCATACAGCACATAACAAAAGATTGACCTTTTCCTGTCTTTGGAATATTTTATTTATAAATACAATATTTAAAAGAAAAGAAAGGTGTTGCTAATAAATGTATTACCTTCTTTTCATAAATCCTGTAATATTTTAAGCTCATTTTGGGGTCATTTGTTCAGAGATTTTACACGGACATTATCATTGGTAAGACTACAGCCATTATCGCCTGTAGTTTTTTGTCCTACCCGTTTTCATAAATTCCCAAATTCTGTGCAATGTATTGGATGCTAAATGTACTGTCCAATCATCGTGGGGATATAAGATAGTTTTAAACAATCCGAACGAAGGAAGGCGGGATTTGTCTGAATACGGGTGGGAAAACAAACATAAGAGTAACCGTGAGCACAAACACAGCAATGCCAACCTAGCCTTCTAAGTTGATGCAGCTCTTCACGTCCACGCTTTTTTGTTGTTTTTCTCGGCAATATGGGGGTTCCAAAATTTTACAGATGGACATCCGAGCGATATCCGCGTTTGAGCGAAGTTGTGAAGGAGCACCAGGTTTGTGTTCGTAAATGATGCTAGTTAGCTTTAGCACTAGCATCCGGCTAACACTTTACCTCAGTCAGGGCTGTGTATGTTTACAGGTGTATTTACACATGATTGGTGATTAATTTTAGCTAAAGAAGGCAGAAAGGACAATAAATTCACCGTGGAAACATTCTGAAGTTTTAATTTCCAGTGCTTTAATTACTCAGTTAGTGAAGAGTAAGTAATTGTGGAACAATCCCAACTCGATGTGTGTTACAGCTGTAGGTCACTACATAGAGCGCGAGGGGAGGGAACTTTGTGCTAACCCCAGTGCTCATGACAGGACATAAGGGTCATGTAGTCTGTAGCTGTGACAACTTACATGTGGGTTTATCTCTATAGCCACACAAATATAAACAACGTTTAATATATCTATAAATATATTGTTAATACTAAATCTATTTAGTATTATTCTTATTATAGAATTATATTGACGTCATTATAGAAAGTTTTATTTCTAAAACTGAGGTGATTCAAATGGACTTTTTAGATGAGAGAAAATAAATGTATAATCGTTTATAATGAACTTTGAGTATTTGTATACTTGTATATCTATTTCTTTGATATTGTAGGCGTTTTTATATTAAAATGTTTTTATATTAAAATATATAGTCAGGTGTTCATTTAACTGGGAGCAAAATAGTCAGATATTTTCCACTACCTCGACTTTCGCATCATCAAGCCCAGGAAGGTGTTCTTCATGGCCGTGGATGGTGTCACACTCAGGGAACACACTGTTTTGCACACTTTTCTGCTGATTTTGCACATACTGTCCAACATTTCAGCTGTTTTTACACATATTGTACAATATCTCAGCCATTACGCACATACTATACAATATTTCAGACATCTGCTGTTTTTTGCACAACTCTATATATAATCCAAAGGACCTGCTGCTAAGAAACTATGTTCATTCTTTTACTGCACAAATTTTGTTTGAACATTCAGTATTTACACTGGTCGGTCGGCGCTGTTTCTGTTACTGTTTATTGTCTTATGTGTATTGCATTTTTTGTACTTTTTGTATTGTCTTGTAACTTTGTCTGCACTGTTTTTTGTCCTGCACTGTCTTGTTTGTCTTGTCCTTCACTGTCTTGTTTGTCTTGTCCTGCACTGTTTGCACCAGGTTGCACAGTTGCACTTTATGTGGCTAAGACTACTTACATGTCCTTAGCCCTGTCCTGTAGCACCTTGATCCTGGAGAAATGTTTCATTTCACTGTGTACTGCAACAGCTATATATGGTTGTAATGACAATAAAAGCTTCTTGACTCTTGACTTGAAATATTTTTTTCACCAAAGCTCTAAACCTCTCACGTTCAGGGTCTTCCTCATTTTGCTCCCGGGAATGCTGTGGATAGCGTTCCCGGGTTTTTCAAAAATGATCATTATTCCTATAATCAGGAGAATGAGTTTGTCGGTGAGGTTTCTGATATCTATCAGTCCTCCCATAATTGTTGAAACCCCGAGGCATCTCATGCCTATGATGTTTAGGGTAATCTCTTCCGTGTTCTTCAGAATGGAGATCCTGTCTCTCCCATCTGGAACACGGTTGGCCGCGGTAGGACATGTAATTTTTAGTTGGCAAGTCTGTTGCAACGTTTTGGTAATTTTAAACCTTCATCAGGCATAGACTTGCCACAAAATTTTTTTTTTTTAAGCGTCAGAATCTTTATAGGGCTCTGAATTGGAGTGTATGTTAGATTCTTTTCCAATATTCCAAATATTATGTAAAGAAAAATCACTGATTGTAAAATAAACTGATATAAACTGATTGTAAAATAAATTGTTTTATTAGGGAACTAGGAATCTCAAGTAACCAATATTGATCCTTCTCCAAGCTGCTTCATCCACAAAATGAGTGTGGTGCCCCTGCAGCTTCTTATATAGTCAGCTCCCGTGAGGCCCCGCCTCCAATGACTGAGGGATTTTCCAATTCCAAAAGGCACTTTTCTATTTAAATTATTTTGAAGCTATTTGTTCATTCAAAGGTAATGTAACCATAATAGCCATAATAACAAACAAAAAATAGAAAATAAATAATCCTAATCAATCACATACTATTATATATGAGGATTTTTAACTCTTCCTTTTCTGGTTCCTAATTAGTCACAAATCTGCACTTTTTACTTTTACTGTAGCACTTTTTACTGGACCAAAAAATTGGGCCATTGAACCATTACACAGGCCTGTGCAAAAAAAAATCTATAAATAAAATTTATTTGCGAGTATAGAATATAGTATGCTGATATCCTGAGTTATAAACATTTGTGCCAAACAGAAAACTAATTCACGTCACTGAGGATTTCAGTGCAGGTCTGATGTCTGATCACATGCATAAAATCCACACACTGGTCTACATAGACGTGTATATCTGTGATCTGGTCGGATGGGTTGACCATTAGTTTGTTCTCCACACATGACATGGAGTCTGGTGTCTCTGGCATGCTGAAGGGGGGCATTTAGTTCTGTTGCTGCTGTGGTTTGGCTCCACTCATCCCCTTACAATGAAGTATCACTGCAAATCAATACTGCAGTTCTTCTTACTATCATTAAACATAGCACCTAGAAATAATAACTGTCAGTGCAGAGAGATACATGTGATATTGATGCCTTCTGAACAGATTCTGTTCTTGGAGGAGGTTCACTTGTGAAGAAGGTTCTGTTCGTATGGAAGGTCTTGTTGTAAACTTTTTCCAGAGAAGACCAGGAGACTTGGATTTCCTTGTGCAGTAGTCATTATTGTACAGACACTCGATGAACGCGAGTCTTCAAGTCACAGTGTACTGGCACGAGTGCTGCAGTCATCAAGTCTAGCTAAGTTGTAATTCATTGTAAATGTACACATTATATGGGGCAGTCCCATCAGATAGAGACAAAACCCTCCGGTGACAATCAAAGCATGTGAGGATGTAACAGCCCCACACCAGATAATGGACTTTCACCCACCCTTAATCCCATTAACATAACAGTTTCCTCAGACCTCTTCATTATCATACGAATGAGTTCACCTCTAACGCTTGGCATTCCTTCTTGAATCAATCCTTGAATCAAATAGCCACCTTAAACAATGGGACAAATGTCACAAAAGGACGACTTAAAATTATTTCCCACAGTTGACACATCACACTGCTGAGGAACCACGACTGAAGCAGATCCCAGAGAAGGACAGAGTATATTCCATGAGTTTGAAGGCCTGATGTGAAGTGTAGGTGTGGAC
The DNA here is from genome assembly GCF_022655615.1 of Tachysurus fulvidraco. NCBI lineage: Eukaryota > Metazoa > Chordata > Actinopteri > Siluriformes > Bagridae > Tachysurus > Tachysurus fulvidraco. The sequence goes on from NC_062518.1 coordinate 51,225,568, forward strand.
ATCTAAACCAGGGTCTGATTCCAAAAGAGAGTTGCAGTAGAGCATAAGTTGGAGCAGATTCTGTAGTCAGGTCATATTCTTCAGTTGTTGTGAAGCACAAAGGGACGGAGAAAGCTGTAGATCCAGATACATGTCATTTATTCCTGTTCTCCCATTTGAGTTTTGATCTCTCATTGTTCCAGCATCATGCTGTATCAATGGTGTAGTCTAGTTTTGTGTAGTGAGTATACTGCGATTTTTTTCCCCTCCCAGCCTCATACACACCCATCCTATATACAGTATGCATCTACATGTAATTGAGAGCATTATTAAAGACTGATTATGTGTTATCAACATTCCAATTTATTATAAGAAACAAAAGACAGTCAGCTGATAAAACCTGTGCTCCAGCTCCCATATTCATATAACATTTAAAGCTAAATGTAGCTCTTAAAGGTGTAGTTCACCCAAAAATGAAAATTGTTATTTCCTGAACCCTCAATTTGTTCTAAAACTGTATAAAAGATGATATTTTAAAAAATGTTGGTAATCAGACAGTTGGCAGCACCCACTGACTTTCACAGACTATGAAAGTCAATTTGTGCTGCCAACTGTCTGATTACCAACATTTTTCAAAATATCATCTTTTTTGTTAAACAGAAGAAAGAAACTCATACAGTTTTGGAACAAATTGAGGGTGATTAAATAACACAATTTTCATTTTTGGGTGAACTTTATACCTTTAAGAGCTACATTTATCCTTAAATGTTATATGAATATAGGACCTGGAGCACAGGTTTTATCAGCTGTCAGTTTCCAATGTACATTTAAGAGTGAACAATAAACATTTGTTCAGTTTTATCACCAACACTCTTTCATTGCAGAATATTATGAACTGAATGAACTGGTAGTTTACAAAGCTTTATAAATACATTAGTACTCGGGCTTTGGGTGAAGCTGCTGTAGCTTTAGGCGCAGGCTTCCGAAAACACAAAGAGTGTAGTTTCAGTCTGCTTTCGTTTCAGATCTTCTTTTACATTAGTTAGTTAATTTCAAATTTGCGCCAAAAAAAACCCCCGCCAAGCAACTCATTTTCCTCCTTGGTAGGTGACGTCAGATCAGGTCACAGGCCACGGAAGCCCCAATGGTCCAAAAACGTTAGTGATTCGCAATCGCAACCACAGTCTGTGTTCGCAACACAGATGGGGTGAATTTATGAGTGAAAGTTCTGTCACAAAACGATATTGTTACGTATCCTCACGCTTTTTAAGTGGGTATACGGAAATCCTTGGCCTTTCCTAGTGGGTATACGGCGTATACCTGCGTATCATGTGGACTACACCAGTGTCATACACCAACTATGAAGGACAGGCCCAATTTTCTGGATGCAGTTCAGTCCTGGTGCTTACTTCGGAATGTTCCTCTTATCTTTGGAGAATTAGTAACTTCTACAGACCAACACTGGGGCCTGCTTCTTTTACTACTTCAAATAATAAACATTATATTCTCGCCCATGTTATCACAAGGTTTATGTGTATATTTAAAACATTTAATTGTGGATCACCACACACTGTTTAAGAAGTTGTATCTGTAACAAGTGGATTGTTAGTTTTCCTGTCATGTTCCCAAGGGGACAGATTTGAGTGATGCACGAGTGACAGTGAGTGACGTACGGAGGTTCGGGCACCTGAAATGTTGTGTGCACATGTGAAAATAAAAGTAAGCAATGATACTGCTTTAACCGTCCATTCTGTATAGTTTAATAAAACAGAACAGAATGAAACATGGTGGCAGCAGTCGTGAATTCAGCCGAAGTGAATATCGAGCCATGAGGAGTGAAAACTGCCGCTAGCTTGTTGTGGTTAGCCTAGCACGCGAGCTCGTGCAAGGGATTACACAGCGTATACAGAGCCTAAACCGGAGCAGAAAAGAGTGTCAGACGTCGCGATGGATGGTCTCAAGCCGCCTCCGATACTTTGTTTGGATTCAGCCAACTTAGCGAAAACTTGGAAAAGTTGGAAGGAGGAGTTTACGTTGTATACGGACCTCACTGTGCCCCATGCAGAAGAGACAACTAAAGTTAAGTTTAATTACCTTCTCGGAGAGAGAGGGAGGGAACTTTTAGCAACGCTGACAAGCGGTGATACATCTGCGCGGAGGACAGTGAGTACAATGATGATGCTGTTTGATAAACATTGCAATCCGCAACTGAATGAGACTGTTGAGCGTAGAATAACTATTAATATAAATAGAATAACTATTTTCAAATAAGTTTTTTGTTAGAGACCAAGGACAAGACGAAAATGTTGGCAGATATGTCACAGATTTGAGAGTATTGGCCAGCACATGCAATTTTGGTGACATTAAGGACTCACTAATAAGAGATCGCATTGTGTGTGGTACACGGAGCCCTGTGATGAGGGAAAGACTGTTAAGAGAAGAAAACTTAACGCTGGATAAGTGCATGCACACATGCAGAGCTGCTGAATTGTCTAAAGAGAACAGCAAAACCTTACAAGGTAAAACGGTGGAAGAAACACATGCAATGAAGAAGAATCCAAGGAGAGACAAAAAGGAGGAGATTAACTGTAACCTTTGTGGTAACATACATGAGAAAAATAAACACAGATGTCCAGCCTTTGGAAAGAAGTGTAAGAAATGTGGAAAGGAGAACCACTTTGCTGCAAAATGCAAGTCCAGATTTGAGAAAAACAAGAAAGGCAGACTGGTAAACACAATTTCGGAATCAAGTGAGTCGTGTGAGGACATCATGACAAAAACAGATGTCAGTGAAAACCAAGAGACAATAAATCAAGTGAAAGAAGCACACAGCAAAAGTCAACATCTCTTTGCAGGTATGTTGTTGGACAAAAAGCTAGTTAACTTTCAGATAGACTGTGGTGCTACTTGTAATGTTATCCCAATGCAACTGTTGAACCCAAATATACAATTAGATACCTCAGAGAAAATACTTGTCATGTACAACAAAAGCCGATTACGACACTTTTGAAAATGTAAAGTCAAACTTCGAAATCCGAGAAATGATAAACTATATAGACTTGAGTTTCAAGTAGTGGACCAGGAGGACAGGATCCCGCTACTGGGGAGAAAAGCTAGCGAAGCCATTTAGTCGATCAAAGTACAGTATGAGAACATACTGGCGATTGACAGTATAGTGAAAACACAATGTACAGACAAAATGACTGACAACGGTGAGCAGCTGACAAATATGGAGAAAATAAAAACAGAGTTTGGAGATGTTTTCACAGGCGTTGGCTGCCTAGAAGGCGAGTACAACATTGAAATAGACAAAAGTGTACCACCAGTAAAACTGCCTAAACGCAGAGTGCCTGTTGCAATGATGACCCCACTCAAAGAGGAACTAAAGAATCTTGAAAGCCAAGAAATCATAGCACCTGTGGAGTGCAGCACTGACTGGATAAGCAGTATGGTGTTAGTGACAAAACCAAATGGAAAGCCAAGGATCTGTATAGACCCCAAACCACTGAATAGAGCACTAAAAAGGAGACATTTTCCTCTACCAACCATTGATGATATCCTGCCAGGACTCTCAAAATCCAAGGTATTCACTGTTTGTGATGTAAAGCATGGATTTTGGCATGTCAAACTGGATGAAGAGTCCAGTTACCTCACCACGTTCACAACCCCATTTGGACGGTATCGTTGGCTCAGGATGCCAATGGGCATAAGCCCAGCTCCGCAAGCTCTGGAGGGCTTACCGGGTTTGTATATTATTGCAGATGATATACTGATCACAGGGGAGGGTGACACACAAGAGGAAGCAGACAAAGATCATGAGAAAAACTTGAGATGTTTTCTAACGAGGTGCAGACAAAAAGACATTAAGCTCAATGCAGACAAGTTTAAACTGAGGAGAGAGTCTGTACCCTACATTGGACACTTGCTGACAGCAGAAGGCCTCCGCATTGACCCGGAGAAAGTGCGGGCAGTGCGGGAGTTGCCGAGGCCTACAGATGTTAAGGGGATACAGAGACTTGTAGGTATGCTGAACTACCTTTCAAAGTTTTGTGATCATCTTTCTGATGACTGTGAAGTTTTGAGACAACTTACACACAAGGAAAACATGTGGGAATGGACTGAGGTGCACGAGACAGCTTTTAAAAGTTTGAAAGACAAAATAACACATGCACCACTGCTCAAGTACTATGACCAAAATGAGGAGTTAACCCTACAATGTGATGCCTCAGAGACAGGACTAGGAGCAGCCCTGATACAGAAAGGTAAACCTGTGGCATTTGCAAGCAGAGCGCTGACACCCACAGAAAGGGGTTATGCACAGATCGAGAAAGAATGTTTGGCCATAGTTTTCGGAATGGAAAAGTTCCATCAATATACTTATGGTAGAAAAGTGACTGTTCAAAGTGACCATAAGCCACTGGAGAATATTGTGAAAAAACCGCTACTTAGTGCACCAAAGAGATTACAGAGAATGTTACTCAGGCTGCAGAAGTACGACATTAACGTGATCTATGTGCCTGGGCGAGACATGCTACTAGCTGACACACTAAGCAGAGCTTACTTACCTGACAGCAATCAGGGAGACACAGAGGCAGATCTAGAGACTGTCAACATGATTACCTACTTACCAATCTCTGCAGAAAGACTATCAGCTATTCGAGGCTACAAAGGAAGACACAAAGTTGCAGGAAGTGATTAAGTTGATTCTTACAGGATGGCCTTAGAACAAAAAAGACATTGAGAAAAACATTCAACACTATTTTGCTTTTCAGGATGAGCTGAGCTTTCAGAATGGCATTGTGTTTAGGGGAGAAAGAGCAGTTATTCCTGACACACTAAGAGCTGACCTGACCAGCCGCATACACTCTACACATCTGGGAGTGGAAGGTTGCCTCAGACGTGCGCGCGAGTATTTGTACTGGCAAGGGATGACTGAGCAAATAAAGACTTTTATTTCCAAATGTGACATCTGCAGGTCAGTTGAGCAACAAAAAGAGACATTGCATCCCCACGACATTGCTTATAGACCTTGGGCTAAGGTAGGAACTGATTTGTTTTCTTGGCACAATAAAGACTACCTAGTAACTGTGAATTATTATTCAAATTTTTGGGAGGTTGATTATTTACCGGACACCAAAAGTACCACAGTGATTCACAAATTGAAAGCACACTTTGCTCGTCAGGGGATTCCAGATGTGCTCATCTCGGATAATGGACCGCAGTACTCTTCACATGACTTTAAAATGTTCAGCAAAAAGTGGGAATTTGTGCACAGAACATTGTCACCCGGGTACCCACAAAGCAATGGGAAGGCAGAGTCAGCTCTTAAAACAGCAAAACGTCTTATGCAGAAAGCTGCAGCTGCTGGACAGGATCCATACTTAGCCCTGCTGGACCATCGCAACACACCGAGCCAAGGTCTCAACACCAGTCCAGCACAGAGACTTCTCAGCAGGAGGACCCGGACCCTTCTTCCTACTAAAGATACACTGTTGGAGCCTAAAGTGTCAAACAACAAACAGGGACTGATTAACAACAGACAAAGACAAGAGAAATACTACAACCGCACAGCAAAAGACTTGGACTGTTTCACATCAGGGGACAGTGTTCGAGTCCAACCATTTGAGCCTTGTGAAACTTGGAAAACAGCTAGAGTGATTAGGCCAGTGAGACTCAGATCTTATGAGGTTGAGTTGGAGTCGGGTGGTGTCCTGAGGAGAAACCGTCGCCACCTCAGGCACAACTACTGCCCACCCTCAACATTTGCACAAACAGGAGTGTTGACAAACACACAAACCGTAGCTGCTAAATGTAGTCAGGGTAGTGATCCAAGCGCTTTTACTACAAGGTCAGGTCGTCAGGTTAAAAGGCCTACCTATTTGAGGGATTATAATATGTGAGATTATTACTTGACATGTTTCGTCATTTTCTAAATATGGTTGTGAGTTGCGGTTGCACTGTAAAAGAGAGGGGAAAAGGGTGAATGAAGCATTGATTGCACAGTTAATTTGCAAGGAATATATTGTCAAGAATAAGTTTACAAATTATGCACTTGAAGTTGATGTTCTAAGAGGACATTTCATAAGTTTATTTTTTTTGTGTTCAGGCAAGATAGTTACAGGCATTTTCTGAAGCATTAATGTTTACATCTGAAGGTACAAAGAAAATGTTAATTTTGTTTACAAAGAAAATGTTAATTTTGTTTACAAAGAAAATGTTAATTTTGTTTACAAAGAAAATGTTAATTTTGTTTACAAAGAAAATGTATAACGTGAAAAAAAAAAGAGAAAAGATGTAACAAGTGGAGTGTTAGTTTTCCTGTCATGTTCCCAAGGGGACAGATTTGAGTGATGCACGAGTGACAGTGAGTGACGTACGGAGGTTCGGGCACGTGTAATGTTGTGTGCACATGTGAAAATAAAAGTAAGCGATGATACTGCTTTAACCATCCATTCTGTATAGTTTAATAAAACAGAACAGAATGAAACAGTATCCTCAGAAAAACCTTTTACCAAAGCACCATTTTCTTATCCACTATCCCTGCTGCATCCAGTCCTAGATCATTAGATCCTTCACCTAAATTAACAGCTACAGGCCTGTTGTTTCTCTCCATGAAACCATAATCAAAACTTTTTTTTTTCTTGAATTTATTTCTGCTGATGTAACATGTTTTTCCTTCAAATACAGAAATAATAACTTCAATTCGTACTGGCCCACCCCTTCTAACACATCATGCATCACATCAACTGAGAAGTTCTCTGTTGTGTGAAAATACTCCAATGAATTTAATATGCTTGACCTTTTCACACCAAAAACATATGGAAGGGATGGATTACAGGCCATTTCTTGACAGTGAGCAGTGTGTATATCTTTGGTGCGCAAAAACTACTTTGGAAGAATCTTCAGAGAATTCTGTCTGATGCCCCTTTTCCACCGGAAAGAACCGGGTGCTGGTTCAGAGCTAGCGCTAGTGCTGGTTCAAAGTTGGTTCCACTGGCGAACCTTCTAAGAACCGGTTTGCCTTTCCACCAGCTAGAGAGCCATCACAGCGCCGAATGTGTCGTCACTGTATGTGTGTCACGTGTCCCAGCAACGTTAGCGCAGCAGTGACAAACACAACAACAATGGTAAATGTTGCTTTACCGTTAATGTTCATGGCTTTGCGAACCCACATTGGCATCCAAACACGGCGAATAAAACGTGTACGTGCAGCTCCATGTAATCTGTATAAACAGAGGTAATAGATAAAGTACATAACGTTATTTAATCTTTAACACAGAAAAAAAATTTGCCTTAGCATGAAGCTACCTACCATCATGTGTGCTGATAATGTATCATATCGCGGTAAAGTAAAAATGTATTAAACATTAGTATACTTAAGGTACATTATCAAATGCGCTAACAGTAGCCCCGCCCCAAGCGGTTCTTAAGTCTAGACCAGCAACGTTTTGGTGCTACTTAAGAACCACTTTTCCTGGTTCGGAGACGGTGCTTTGGCGGTCGAAACAGAAAGAACTGGTTCTAAATTAGGCTCTGGCTCCAAACCAGCACTCGAACTGCCTCGGTGGAAAAGGGGCATGAAAGTCCTCCTTTTCTGCTAAACAGAACCTGCAACAGTACCTTGCACTGAAAGACTCCACCAGACCAAACGAACTATGCAAACCCAAATTAGCACCAGTAACCTGGACTACAGTGCCACGAACATAACCATTGTATAATGGAATCTCAATACCATCACTCTCTAACACTTTAATATCTCGAACAATGGGAGCAAAAAATTCACTAAAACCATACCGTTTAACATCTTGAGTATGATGAAATAAGGCGCACAAGTGTTAGCCAACAAAGAATTCCATTTTGAGGAGAAGTTTCTTAAAGTAAAATATACTCCACCCTCGCTTAGGACCCAGAGGGTTGGCGACCTCAAAGTCACCATAGAACATCTGGATCTGTATTGTCTGCTTCTCAGTTGAGAACAGGGGGTGACTTTTAAAATAAGATCCATCACAAATATCTCTCAGTCTAGAGTCGCTGGTAGCTGAGCTGTGCAACATTTCTGAAACTTATTGACTTTTAAATATTGACTGCAGTGTAGATAAAATTGGAATATACATGAATTTATATTGAACTACTACCTGATCATATGTTCCAGTCTTTTTATTTCGTCTCGTGTCAAATCTTGAACCAATCACACAACCAATCACGAATTTAGAATTGTGAAAGGATTCTCTAAACCCTCGAAACACGCCTCAACTTTCTTGCACATTTCCGTTTCTCTTTCATTACTAAATACATGCTTTACTGTATCACTGTCTCTTTAGCATGCTGATGGAGATCTTGAACAATCTCTTCCATGGAAATCACTACAGAATTCAGTGTTCACTTTGAACAACACCTGCTGCCTTTAGATCAGAAATTACTGCTGAACAACTATTTACAATGTATGGCGAAGATAACTGTGACTCTGCCTCTAAATATTGTCTCCGTTAGCCAAGAATGAAGTTAGCATTTTTTGTTCCCTAATTAACACTGATTGTGTTGTTTTAACACATGTTTTTAGCGTGTGCTTGTCAACCACAATGAAGTAGGAGTGAATGGTGGTCTGTGTGGATCCCTGGGCGAGAAGGTAGGGCTGACTGCTTTGGGTAATGTTGTCTAGATGCTGCTGCACACTGGTTCCAACCTACAACAAAACACATTCAACAGAATTTTTTTGTGACTAACTTCTGACAATAGATCAGATCACCTCCAACTGTGCACAAGATTGAGGTGATGGAAGATATATTTTAAACAACTGTTAATTAGTTCACTTTTTTTTTTTTGAGGAAACATTCCAGGATTTTTCTCCATATAATGAACTTCCATGGCGACCAAAGGTTTGAGGGTTCAAATGAAAGGTCAAATGTTGGTCTCAATGTAGCTTCAAAGACTCGACAATCCAAACAGAGAAATAAGGGTCTTATATAGAGAAACGATCGGCTGTTTTCAAAATAAAAACAATCTACTTTTTAACCACAATCGGACCTTTCTGACATCATGATGTAATACGTGGCACATCTTGAGATTCTACAACACGTGCAATTGTGGTATTTTTATTTTGAAAACGGCTGATCGTTTTGCTAGATAAGAACCGTATTTCTCTGCTGGGATCATAGAGATTTTGAAGCTACTTTGAGTCAGACTTTGAACCGTCAAACCGTTGGTCACCAATAAAGTCCATTATATGGAGAAAAATCCTGCAATGTTTTCCTCACAAACCTTCATTTATTTTCAACTGAAGAAAGAAAGACATGGATCTTGGATGACATGAGGGTTAGTAAATAATCAGAAAAAAAATATAAGTTAACTAACTCTTTAAGCATACCTTTTGATGAGCTGATCTACAGCTTGATACACAGAAAGCTTTCTCGGCCTCTTTCTACCTTGTGCAGATGGTGGTAGCAGATGTAGCAGCAGTAAGATGGCAGACATTTCACTGTCCCAGCCTGCAAATAAGTAAATAAAAATCTGGTTTACATTATGCCATAGCATAGCTGTCAGGGAGCTCTCTGACTCTGCTCCCGTGCGTGCCCCGCCCGCACGGAGCGGCTCGCCTGCTTACTGATTGCTCTCACCTGACTCTCATTTCACTCTCATCAGCCACCATATATAATCCCCTCTCTCACTCCCACTCACCGTCAGTTATTATCCATGGTTTCACTGAACATTTCTCGACACTCCCGTGTTCATGTTCAGCTTCGTGCTTCTCCCACGCGCTCCCGTGGTTAGTACACCGACTGCCTTTCATCCCCTACTCTCTGGACTTTGTGGGCCGCGCTTCCACCGCGCACCACCGGATTACACAGACTGCCTTGCTACTCTGGATCTTTGTGGGCCGCGCTTTTCCGCGCACCACCGGATTATTCTACTTCCGTGTTTTCACAATAAACTCTGTTTGCTTCCACTCCGGCTTCCTCCTCTGTGTCTCGCATAACAATAGCATTCAAAATGACAACTTGCACCATTATGAAAATGTACACTACACACCTACATAACCTACAATAACAAGTTAAACAGTTCCATTCAGACCATTCTCAACTTCAGCAGCTGACTCAGCATTGCACATCAAATCCAAGAGTTCTGTGGTGGGCTTTCCTTTATTACTTTTGCTTTAAAAGTGGTTGGACACTTCTCCAAGAATTTGTTGGCCTTGGCCTCACCAAACAGAAATTTGAAATCTTGTTCTATCTGCAATGTAACACACACAAGTGATGAGTGATACCTAATGCTACATTGGATATTTTGGTGATGCAGTAAATTAAGATGTCATACCAGGCCTGGTGTGTCCAGAAATTGTGGGAAGACCAAGAAGACAACTGATGATTTGGCTTCATTGTTGAACATTGCTTGCTGATACATGAAGGTCATTTTCATCTTCTCACAGACAGTCTGTTCATCAGCAGAGTGACTCAAAACAGCATTAGCTGCTTCCACATCCTCATCAGATGGCTCTCTGTCGAAGGTGAAGGTCTGATGAACACAACCTGGCCCACCAATTTAAGACAAAATAAAATGTTAAAAACTCATTTCTGTACAATTCACAGGTCACCAGTATAATCACGTCACTGATCAGTAAACATACCTTCAGGAGGTTTGCTGACTGAGGCACATCTTTCTTCTGCTCTTTTTCTTTGTGTGGTCTTCAATCAACATGCAATGTATCCTGAACCACTATCTGGATCGTAGTAATGTTCCTGTGATTATACATAAAATATAAAAGACTATTAACATTTCAAAGAGTGAATGTGTGCATAATGTTGCAACAACCCATTCACTTACATATCCATGTTGTGAGTTTGGGTCTTCTAGATAGGGTAACAAAGCTACTATCCCCTGTGTGTACATCACTCTGACACTTGGCGGTGTCCTAGCATATGAATTCAAAGTTAACATCACACTCAAATGACATTGTACAACACAATTTACAATAACAATGTTTATTTACAGCCCAGCTATATGCTTAATGCTTACCCATGTGTTTCTGTCATCTCAGCAGCAAGTTAATCATCTGTCTTCTGGTGGCATCTGTCAGGGATTTGGTTTATACTCTTGCATAATGCATTCACCACCAGGTTTTGATGTTAACATTTTAAATTACAGGTGGAATAAAATGTGCTTTCTGTTATTGTAAAACCATATGTAATAACGATGGGAAAAAAATGTTATCTAAAGAACACTTCACATCGTGAAACAACATTCAGATTGGACTTAACAATTTTAGCAACTTGTACTTAGCAATTTCCACCACTTACCACTTTTGCCTCGTAGTTTATGTGGCATGGCCTTTTAGGCTGGCTTCCTTCGGGCAGCGGCTTCCTCTTCAACAGGGTCACACATGGTGAAATTCAGGAAGACGGTGTCATCAGAAGACCCCGAGCACGATGATGATTGTGAGGCACCTGTTCATTAAGAAATCGGTACAAAATATAGAAATATATTACAAAAAAAATGACCTGTATTTTAAGACGATAAATGTTTTCATTCCGGCTTTTAAACTAAACAAACTAATTTGTGAATTGTCTGAATGAATACCAAATCCTCCATTGCCCAGCTTGATTGTCAGAGTTCCAGGTGACCTCTTAAAATGATGTAAAGAGTCTCAGGGATTCATCACTGCTGTAGAGTTAAAATAGACACTGCGTTTCTGCACATTTTTACACTCACTTTTAACTCCACTGTTAGAGCAACCTTACTCCCCAAAATGTTGAAAATACTCTATTTGGGTTAAAATAACTTTATGCTAAAATATTAACACCCCATTTTTTACTGTGTAAGATAGCTGCTAATGCCTTGTGTATGTTTGCCTGTGTGATTGTAAAAGGCCATGATCTCATTTTATAAAACAACTAGAAAAAGAATGATGGAGCTATTTTCATTCATTCTTACTTTTGTAATGTTAGATCAGTCAGACATGTTTACAGAGTAGTGACACAGATTTATGCAAATTCATGCCCAATACATCTTTATCTAATAAATGTTTACTCTGATTTGTCCTTAGATAGTCACTCACATTGTGTTTAGTGGACATAAAAAAGAGGTCATGTGCATTGATTACTAATTCTATAGACATAGTTTGCTTTATAAATGAAACATTTTAAGAAAATATCAGCAATAAATGTTGATTCTGTGTGGAAGCAAAATGTCAATATTCTCCTATATGTTCATTGTCTTATAGACAGCTTATAGAATTATCATTTTATAGATATTTTCCCTTTCCTACTCATATAAACTCAAATGTTATCGATCAAATAGTTCATTTGAATTCAAAGCTTCAAAATATTAGATTTTTATTCAGACAAAACAACAACTGAAGAGAATCTTTAGCAATAGTCTTACCTGATGTAACAAGGACCTTTATAAATAATTCCTGCTAATTGCTGTCAGTCTTGGATGAATGTTAATTTGAACACAAGATGAATAACATTGTTATATCCAGAAAAAAGCCTAATCATCACATGAATATTACTATATATTTATTAATGAGTTGTCTACGTTCATAGTTCTCTTCATGCACTTTTACCCTTGTATAATACAGGACAGGTCAGCATTCAGAAGACTCCAGTTGGGAAACGTCACGTCCGTAAAGCCAATAATAGTCGGTGAAATTGTCTTTATGTGCAAATATAACGTAGTTATACACCGAGTCCACATATTATGTACAATATGAAGGTTTTAATCCCTTGTACACTATAACTGTACTCTAACCTGCTGTGACACGCTGCTCTGACCAAAAAGATATTACACCTGAAGTCATTTATATTGACGTACGTGTCCCTCAGTGACACTTGTTTTGGGATTGTGTAGAAAACCTTCCACACTATTATGGGTTAGTATTGAAAACACAAGATCAACTATCAGAGTCGGTCTTACCTTGAACGCAGGTGTCCTTCCAAGTCCCTCGGTCCTCTTCAAGTTTTTCTACCTAATCTATTGTTTATATCTTTAGATGAAGGAGTCAGACTTAGACCTTCTTGTCTTTTCAGGATCCTCACAATGGGAGGCCTTGTTTTTTAAAAGCAGTGTAATACAGATAAATATGTGTAATATAGAAAGAAAAGAAAATAACAAACCAAGAAACAGTCTCCAAGTTAAAAACCAAAAGTTATGTGTCACATACATGTACATACAGGGTACGGCATGCAGTGATATGCTTTTTACATCTGTCCGGTATGTAAGCATAAAAAAAGGAACACAATTTAGGATAAAAAAATAAACCAAAAGGAGATAAATAAATAAAAAAGTATCAACTGTATAAAAAACTATATAAAATGTGAAAATATAAGTGAAAAATTATGTATATAGATAAATATACAAATATAAATATAATTAGTTCTTCACGTTTTTTGCCGCTGCTGATTGTGTTTTTATGCCGACTGTGTTTTTTATACTGCTGACAGAAAACCTTGTGAATTCACATCAAGCTTTCAATGTTACTCTCTATCTTGACATTTAAACATGCTACTGAACATTACATCATTTCTTCAGCAGACAAACAATTACATAAGTTCGTATAAAAGGTAAAACTTATCGTTCTATAAAATGGAAAAGAAAACTTATAACAACTCTATAATCTTCTTTCAGCAAGATGTGTCTGTTCCTCCTGTTGTTGTATCAGCTTCCTTCTGGATCTCTTCTTCACAGGTTTAATCAGATACATTCACTTTCTTTATTCCATACAACAGTGTCCCCATTTCCTTTAGTTTATTTGACATTACTTTAGTGCATTATTAACTCTCACGGTGTGTTGATAGAAATGTTAAGAGTGGAGTAACTGCCATACCACCAACATCTGGTTATCCTTAAGTGACAATCTCATCCAATACAATAAAGAGACAAAGTGAAATTAATGCAGCAAAATGACAGAAAACAAATAAAAGACAACAAAGACACAAAGCAAGGAAGAAGGAAGTTCTGGCAGACTCAGAAGAAATAAGTCATAAACTTTACTCTTGTACACATTATATACACAAATAAAAGTAGTAATAACACTCAGTCAGACAAATACGGATGCTTTAACACACTTTGTCAGTGGTTATTTACTCTATATTAGCTTATTATTATTATATTATAATAATGATATACAATTATTTTATCAATAATATAATCATTTAAATTAAATACAAAAAATAATTGACTTTTTTGTGTGCAAGCTGGTTGGGAATGAAACCACACACACACACACACACACACACACACACACACACACACACACACACACACACACACACACACAAACTAAAATGAAAGTACAGCAACAACGACCAAATGTGTACATTGTGAGTTCTACACGAGAGGAATAAAAGACAAAATCCAGATCCAAGTTAATGTTATCATTTCATAGGTAACACTGACTATAGATTTTTACACTCAAAACTCTTTCAAGATGATTTTGGAACCTTTTCCAGCCTGATGAGCAAAAACAACTCTTTTTCTGAAGGCCTCAGAAATCTCCCTATATACTGTATATATGGGTCACTTTGAGCTTCCGTAGCGGGAACTCTGAATTGCCGATCACTTATAAAAGTCATAGCACACCTCTCCTCAATGAGCCGGTCGATTTGACACCTCATTCATGGGTCTAGGACAAAAGCTGTGGGACAAATTATGGCACAATAACAAGAATGTTGCTTTTCAAGCACCATTAATAATGTGGTGTAGAACAGAATGACGGACTGATGCTGTAATTCTACGACGTGTTTCAGATCGGTTCTTCTGTCACAAGGATCTTAGCCAATAAGTGTGTAGGAGGAGCAGGAGGAAGAGGGATAATGACCAATAACACACAAGTGATTTGTGCATAATTATAATGTCAGCTTATAGATAGAGCAGCCGCTAGCTGGGTATTACTCATTCTCTTACAGTTCACCATGACAGATAATGTCATTTCGATGACAGTTCGGAGAATCACGCAGCGATATCAGGCTAGAGGAAGGGATATCACCCGACCAAACTGGGTGGCAGCTTCCACCTGTCCGCAACTGCAGGGAGACCGTAAGGAAAGCACTGGAGGAGTTACTTCCCGATGCGGTGAAGCAGGCGGTGGAAGCGGCACAGCCGGCAGCGGCGACTCATATTAATAATAATAATAATAATAATAATAATAATAATTAATTTATATTTAAGTTAACCCAAAAGCAGATGATGTTCTTATGAATAAAAAAAGTTTAACGATGAATATGAGAAGTTTACGACTTTAGTTTTTATTTACTAATATTTATATGTAGATTTGGTTCTATGGTAAATAACATAGATCATGCTGCATTTTGTATCACACCACACAATTTTTAGATGAGAAAAATATAAAAAATATTGAAATGTAATGACATGTTTCTTATTACCCAGGTGTGTCCTGTTAGATTGATCATTTAAATAATAAATAGTTCTGAACATCTACACTTGGTTTTAGTTTCCAGTTTTACTTGTGAGGACTGAATGTGTTGTTAAAAAGGAAAAACCAGCATGAAGATCAGAGAGCTGTCTATGGGAGAAAAGCCTCTGTACTGTAGCAACACTGTTATCATGGGGTGTAAAATCTCTTACATTTACCACTGTATAATCATTCCCAATGTGACATTTGATTTGAAGCTCTAGTGCAGAGACATTATTGGTGATAACTAACCGGAAGTAAACATTACACTAAGTACTTTTATTTTTACTTTTCTTTTTTAAATGTTCTTATGTAATGAGAAGTTTCAAGTGCCTGTGTTCAAGAGAGAGAGAGAGAAAGAGAGCACAAAGTAAAATTACACAAGACATCTGTATGATTGATGGCTGTTATTTATTGGATCAGTGCAGCTTTACCTTCACTGTTCAGCTTTATGACTGGATTGAATTGAGCTTCACTTGTAGAAATGAAAGATTCTAGATGTTAGTAAAATATTGTGTGGAAATAATGAATGATTCTGAATGATTTGTTACACCAGGAGCAGTGGGCAGCCGTTTATGCTGCGGCGCCAGGGGAGCAGTCGGGGGGGTTCGGTGCCTTGCTCAAGGGCACCTCAGTCGTGGCCGGCCCGAGACTCAAACCCACAACCTTAGGGTTAGGAGTCAAACTCTCTACCCATTAGGCCATGACTTCCCCGTATGTGAGCATTTTAGAACACATTTTAAATCATTTCTGTCCAGTTAGGTGAAATCTATGAAGTACTTTATACCGTATAAGTTGTAAGTTGGCGTTTTTTGTCATGAAGTAGATATTTTTGCAGATTTGTGTCCAGAAAGCGGCAATGGGAGCAATGGATAAGTCCCATTAAGATTCCCATTTAGCATTGGGTCGGCTTAATGTTGTCTGATTTGGATATTATTCTATATATTTTGGAGAGTAATTTTTTTGGGGAGGTTATATTAATTAGTTCTGAGATTGGAGGGCGAAAGGTCTAGATTGTCTGAGTGTCTATTTTTGATTGAATAGATGATTTGATTTGTAAATATTCCAAAAAACAATTACTCCCAATGTCATATTTCTGGACCAAGTGGGAAAATGGTGCCAAGTTGTTATTAAGGAGGATGTGTTGAAGTTGTGTGATGCCCTTATCTACCCATGTGCGTAAGTTGAATGGCTTCTTATTAACTATAAAATCTGGGTTATTCCAGATCGGGGTGTATTTAGATGGTGCAAGAGGGGTGTTTGTGATTTGATGACATTTCCCCCAGGCTGTCAGAGCTGTGGCTATTGTTGGTGATTTAAAACAGTGGTGCTTTTTGGTGATTGTCTGACTATAGAAAGATAATTCTGAAATGTTAATCTCTTTACAAATTGACTGTTCAACATCTAGTCATGGGTTAGGATGAATCCATTTGTATATATTTTGGAGCTGATTGGCCAAAAAGTAGTGATAGAAATGTGGTGCTTCCTGTCCTCCTTGTGTTTTTGGTTTCTGTAGTTTAGTCAATTTAATTCTTGGGGTCTTATTTTTCCAATAGAATTTAGTGAGGATTGAATCTAGTGATTTAAACCAGGTGAAGGTGGGTAGTGCTGGAGTCATTGTAAATATATAGTTTAATTTAGGGACTATAGTCATTTTAATTACTGATATTCTGCCCATAATGGATAGTAGTAAATTCATCCAGCGATGAAGGTCATCATTTATTGTTTTAAGTATTGGAGTAAAGTCCAAACAGCTCTGACAGCCTGGGGGGGGGGGGGGGGGGGGGACGACGGACATTAATGCCTAAGTATGTGCTATAGTTAGTGCACAAAGGAATGAGCCAATGACTGATGATGATTTGCTTTTACATATCTTCTTTACTTGAGTTCTGTCTATAAAATCTTGATGTAATCAATGATGGTGGCCCTTCATCTCCCATGCTATATGCAGAGTGTTGGATCCTGCGTCTGAACCTTGTGAAACCTTTTTTACACATGCCCGTGTCTACCAGTGTGATACTTTATACTTTAATTCTCTCAAACCTCAGAACTTCCACGACCAGCTACAAACCTCACACACAGTACAGCAATCTACAGCCACTATGGATCACTGGTGAGGAAAATTAACTCTTGTGTTGAAGTGTAGAAGATAAAAGTGTGACTGTAAGATCAGAAAGGGGGGGGGGCACGGTGGCTTAGTGGGTAGCACGTTCGCCTCACACCTCCAGGGTCGGGCTTCGATTCCCGCCTCCGACCTTGTGTGTGTGGAGTTTGCATGTTCTCCCCCGTGCCTCGGGGGTTTCCTCCAGGTACTCCGGTTTCCTCCCCCGGTCCAAAGACATGCATGGTAGGTTGATTGGCATCTCTGGAAAATTGTCCCTAGTGTGTGATTGCGTGAGTGAATGAGAGTGTGTGTGTGTGTGTGCCCTGCGATGGGTTGGCACTCCGTCCAGGGTGTATCCTGCCTTGATGCCCAATGATGACTGAGATAGGCACAGGCTCCCCGTGACCCGAGGTAGTTCAGATAAACCGTAGAAAATGAGTGAGTGAGAGTGAGTGAGTGTAAGATCAGATTAATGCAGAATTGATTAAATAATGCCTGTATGAGGCAGGTAAAGAGTCCTAAGTGCAGGTAGAGGATTATTATCATAATTTGCCTTGTGTTCTCCTGTATTTCATCATGTCTCCTCTCCTTGGTGTTTGGTCATTTTTCTTGGTAACATGGCAATTTACAGCAAAATCCTTGCTTTCTGCTCAATATTTTGCACATTTCCAATTTCAGTAAATATATAAATGTGTATATACATTTATAGCTGCCGTTTTAAATTATTATTCATTATCATAAATTTCCATTAGTTCACATGTACATCAGATGCTTAGATGTTAAATATATTTAATTTTCTTTATTTTAAATTTACTGGTTTAGATACAGTAAATGGATTTATTTAGATACAGAGGTGCATTTAAAGAACTTATACAGGTTGTTAACATCACATATTCTAACAAAATACACTTCCATGTGAAGTCCCCTGTGGGATTCCTTTATCCAAAATCTACCTCTTTCTATATTCACCCATTTTTCTAAGCACATTTAGAGAACACACCACTACTTTCGTAAAGATGCTGGATAATTTTCATGAAGGATAATGATGGCGGAATGAAGGAGGCACCCGTACACACGTTATCACTGTATTTGCAGTTGAATCTATTTGCCAGAAGATGGCGCTAAGTTACACGATGTTATAAAAGTTGGGTTGTGCAGTGTACAGTCTGCCACACACCATGAAAGCGTTTGGCACTTTGTTCTTCTGGATGTTGGTCTCCCAGCTTCTGATCACTCTCATGTTTTCAGGATCCAGCTGTGAGATAAAGATGAGCCTCCACGAGCCTTTTCTGTGCTGTAAATGGCCCACAGTCCCTTGTCACCCACAGCCAGGTCGATGTCGGTGTAGCCACCCCAGGAATAAGGATACCGGCCGTGAAATCCTGGGTGTGGCAGCTCGCTCCAGGCCACGATGTTCTCAGCAGCAACGTCATAACGCAGCAGCGCGGGGCTCTGTCTGCATCGGTAGTAAAGCGATCCGTGGTACACGGTGGCCCCGGTGCTCCCCATCGACTCTGGTAAAAGCAGGACCTTGGTGGGGTAGTCACGGGCAAGCTGCTCCAGGTTTTCATAGGCGTACAGTTCTTGTACTTCACTGCTCACAGTGTCGATGCACCACACCATGTCTGGCCCATACGGAGCTCCTGGTTACTCTGGGTTCTGGAACCACATTCCGTATTTTCCTGTGGTGCTGTTGGCCTTCTGATGGGTCTCAGGCTCTCAGGTTTTATACATAGAATAAACAAAACAGATTATTATCATAAAAATCAAGTTGTTTGTAGGCACATTTCAAATTTCATGTCAATTCATGTCAAATTTCATTGTTTTTTAATGGCTGGTTGCTAATTTATAGATTTAAAGCCATGTTTATATTTAACAATCTTCAAAAATTAAGTATTATTTTTTGTTTTTTGTGTGTGTGTGTGTGTGTGTGTGTGTGTGTGTGTGTGTCCCTTAGTTCACATGTACATCAGATGCTTAAATGTTTTTCAAATGAAAATGTTTTATTTATTTCTAAATCTATATATTTGTCTTTAATTATTTATTTATTAATATTTCTAATGCATATATTTAATGTTCTTTAATTTAAGACCCCATTTCCCTTGGTATCTTTTTAATTTGAATCACTTTGTGCTGCTAAAACCCTATATCGAATGACTTTGTTCTGCTGAAACATTAGTGTAGCCCAGCTGGGGTTATATTAAGTATCATTTCTTTTATTTTCATGTAATGGGGCATTTATGATTGTTTGTGGTTCATATAATATCATAACTGTGTCTGTGTCACAAAGTGACACGGTGAGACAAAGGCGAGTGAGGATCCAAATGCAGTTTAAAGGTTTTTACTAAACAAAACACAAACAAACAGGCAGGCAACGCGGAACAAACAGGAAACGGGAACATGGACATGCACACACCAACAACGACCAACAACATTGAAGTGAACAGACAGAGTATATATGGTGAACGAGAACCAATCACAAAACAGAGACAGACAAGGACTAAGACAAAACACCTGGGGAAGAGAATGAATGTAATTAGTGTCCATGGTAACAGATAGGTGGGCGGGGTCAACAATTAACATCAGGGAGAGACGGCAGACAGAAACAAGGGGAAAACACAGACAGACACATTACAGAGCCCCCCCCCCTACGAGCGGCTTCCAGACGCTCCCAAGTCCACAAAACCCAGTTCAGG
Organism: Tachysurus fulvidraco; assembly: GCF_022655615.1. Lineage (NCBI taxonomy): Eukaryota > Metazoa > Chordata > Actinopteri > Siluriformes > Bagridae > Tachysurus > Tachysurus fulvidraco. The sequence goes on from NC_062518.1 coordinate 51,245,753, forward strand.
CGGGTGGAGCGAAGGCGCAACCAGGGTGGGAGGGCGGGTCGGGTTCGTGTAGTGGTGACGCCCGCCGAGCAGGAGGCCGGGGTGGCGCCAGCCGAGCCGGAGGCCGGGGCGGCGCCGGCGGAGCCGGAGGCCGGGGCGGCGCCGGCGGAGCCGGAGGCCGGGGCGGCGCCGGCGGAGCCGGAGGCCGGGGCGGCGCCGGCGGAGCCGGAGGCCGGGGCGGCGCCGGCGGAGCCGGAGGCCGGGGCGGCGCCGGCGGAGCCGGAGGCCGGGGCGGCGCCGGCAGAGCCGGAGGCCGGGGCGGCGCCGGCAGAGCCGGAGGCCGGGGCGGCGCCGGCAGAGCAGGAGGCCTGGGCGGCGCCGGCAGAGCAGGAGGCCTGGGCGGCGCCGGCAGAGCAGGAGGCCAGGGCGGTGCCGGAGGCAGAGCCAGAGACCAGAGCAGGACCGGAGACCAGGGTGGTGCTGGAGGCGGAGCCAGAGACCAGAGCAGGACCGGGGACCAGGGTGGTGCTGGAGGCGGAGCCAGAGACCAGAGCAGGACCGGAGACCAGGGTGGTGCTGGAGGCGGAGCCAGAGACCAGAGCAGGACCGGGGACCAGGGTGGTGCTTGAGGCGGAGCCAGAGACCGGAACGGAGTTGGCAGCCAGGGTGGTGCTTTGGGCCTATGAACAGGGACAGGAGGTAGAAGGGCTGGCAAGTCCAGCGAAGCAAAACACAGGAAAACAGAAACATGCATAGGTTCAGGCCAGGCAGAGAGTTCAGGTAGTTTGGGTGTCATGATGTCGACCGCGTCCTCTGACTCAGTCATTTCGGTCGACCCGGCCGATTCGGCTGGTTCCGTCAGCTCGGCCGGTTCCGTCGACCCGGTCGGTTCGGCAGGTTCCGTCGACCCGGTCGGTTCGGCAGGTTCCGCCGACCCGGTCGGTTTGGCAGGTTCCGCCGACCCGGTCGGTTTGGCAGGTTCCGTCGACCTGGTCGGTTCGGCAGGTTCTGTCGACCCTGCAGGTTCCGTCGACCCGGTCGGTTCGGCAGGTTCTGTCGACCCCGCAGGTTCCGTCGACCCGGTCGGTTCAGCAGGTTCCGTCGACCCGGTCGGTTCCGTCGACCCGGTCGGCTCGGCAGGTTCGGCAGGTTCCATCGACCCGGTCGGTTCGGCAGGTTCCATCGACCCGGCAGATTCCGTCAACCCGGTCGGTTCCGTCGACCCGGTCGGTTCGGCAGGTTCCGTCGACCCGGTCGGTTCGGCAGGTTCCGTCGACCCTGCAGGTTCCGTCGACCTGGTCAGTTCGGCAGGTTCTGTCGACCATGCAGGTTCCGTCGACCCGGTCGGTTCGGCAGGTTCTGTCGACCCTGCAGGTTCCGTCGACCCGGTCGGTTCCGTTGACCTGGTCGGTTCGGCAGGTTCCTTCGACCCGGTCGGTTCCGGCGACCCGGCTGGTTCCGGCGACCCGGCTGGTCCTGCTGGCGGCTTAGGGATGCCGGCCGCCCGAGCCGACCTCATCGGGGTATCCGCCAGTTTGGAGACCAGCCGGTTAGCACGGACCTCAGCCGAGCTCGCCGGTACGGTGGCCATGGGAACTGGCTCAATCACGGATGTGCACGGGACTGGTCTGGGCGGGGGAACTGTGGAGCATTCGGGCGTCCGTGGCTGATTCCACTCTGTGGCCCACGGACCCCGATGCTTGCTGCCCCCCCCCAAAAAATACTTACGGCCGGCTTCCGTCTCTACAGGGCTCACGCTCAGCGTGGACCCGTCCAGGAGCAACGGCAAGTTGACAAACTCCGAGAATGTCTTTATTTCTCTGGTAGACGGCATCAAATACCGCAGGATCTCCCTTAGTCCGTGCTTAAAAATGTCTTTGAGCGCCTTCTCATCGAAGTTGACCTCGTTGCACAGGTCCAAGAATACCTCCGTGTATTCCTCAACTGGGGCGTCCTCCTGACGAAGACAAAACAGGATTTCTGCTGGATCCATGTGGGGTTGGTCGTTCTGTCACAAAGTGACACGGTGAGACAAAGGCGAGTGAGGATCCAAATGCAGTTTAAAGGTTTTTACTAAACAAAACACAAACAAACAGGCAGGCAACGCGGAACAAACAGGAAACGGGAACATGGACATGCACACACCAACAACGACCAACAACATTGAAGTGAACAGACAGAGTATATATGGTGAACGAGAACCAATCACAAAACAGAGACAGACAAGGACTAAGACAAAACACCTGGGGAAGAGAATGAATGTAATTAGTGTCCATGGTAACAGATAGGTGGGCGGGGTCAACAATTAACATCAGGGAGAGACGGCAGACAGAAACAAGGGGAAAACACAGACAGACACATTACAGTCTGTGTATTGTGAAAAATAATTGTGCACGTCCCCTTTAAGAGTTTGTTAGTAATACACTGTCTAAAAACGTGGCTTTGCCCAGCAGGTTAGTTCATTTCTTTCTGATTGGCCTTGTCCTTCTTATTCCCGCCTCTGCAGGTATACTGAGAATTATGATTGGATGAAGGGGTGGAGTTTAGAACTGCAGATCGGTGTGAGAGGTTTGTTGTTTGTCTCCTGCGAGTTTTAAGGCTAATATATAGAGTAAATAACCACTGACAAAGTGTGTTAAAGCGTCTGTATTTGTCTGACCGAGTGTTATTACTACTTTCATTTGTGTATATAATGTGTACAAGAGTAAAGTTTACGACTTATTTCTTCTGAGTCTGCTGCACAAGTCTGAGTCTGAGTCTGCCGAAGCTACGCTAATTCTCGTGACTATCTAACTGCTTTCCTACACTTTAGTTTAGTTAACGATGTGACTGGGAGGAATTCATGGACCAGTTGGGACTTACCTCGGACGTGCTTTGGAGTACCAGGTGTTCCAGCCGCCTGGGAAGCTGTTCGGGTGATTTGTTTATTTTATTTCAGCTCGTAAGGGTGCATAGATATCTACACTGTGTGAAAACTACATATCCCATGAACATATGCTTTGTGGACGGGCTACTGTTAGCATGTGGCTAATGTTCTGTAAGCAGCCATAGATATCTACACTGTGTGAAAACTACATATCCCATAGGGCTGTGTATTGGCAAGAATCTGGCGATACAATACGTATCACGATATGGGGTTGCGATACGATATGTTGTGATACATTGCGATATTGTAAGCAAGGCGATATATTGGGATATTTCTTATTTTAATTATAGGATAAAGTTTTAGGGAAGCTGTCAAGAACACCACCATATGCAAACCTTAGCAAAAAAAAAGTTCTTATTAAAGTTAAGTGACATAGGGATAAGTACGGTGACCCATACTCAGAATTTGTTCTCTGCATTTAATCCATCCAAAGTGTGCACAGACAGCAGTGAAAACACACACACACACACACCATGTACACACACCCGGAGCAGTGGGCAGCCATTTATGCTGCGGCGCCCGGGGAGCAGTTGGGGGGTTCAGTGCCTTGCTCAAGACTCTCTAACCACTAGGCCACGACTGCCCTATTAGGCCACGACTGCCCAATTAACGATTTAACCAGAACACAGTGGGAACTGCATTTGCATTAATTAGCCCCTGTAACATTCAATATGATTGAACCACTTTATGTGCAGTATGAATAAGGGGTGAAAAATAAAGTGCTTGCAGGATTTCTTAAATGTATAAAATGTGTTAAATTAAATGTATTAAATGTTATCTGTTATAAATAGACCATATATATTTTTAGACCCTGCCTTTAAAGCTTCACAGTTTCAGTTTACAATTGTAGCATGCAGTGTCCTAACATTTTGATCTGAACAAAAGAATTATATCTGCTTAATATCAATGAAAAAATAAAGTGCCTGCAGGATTCCTAAAGAAAACAAAACAAATATAAACAATAAAATATTTACAGATGGTGAACATTCTCAGAACCATTAAACTTGGATTGTACAGGTTTCTTTGATTTGTATTTATATTTGTCTTTTTATTTAATGTCAAGGTTTTTCTGTAGAAAGATAAACTGGTCAATATGCTCAGATGTCAGGGCACTTCTATGCGCATCTTCATATATATAGCGAACTATTTTACCGTTAACATTAGTAGCGCGCCTTTATGCTAGTACTTTGTAACGAGTGGAGTGGTGCTACCCCTTTAAGAGCAATGTGCCGTTGCTTTATTACTGTTATACTAGCTGGATGTGTGCATGCGCAAAAGTGTGCGCGCTTCAGTTATAACACCACATGTGTGGAAATCTGATGCTGCAACCGATATTCTCTTTTATTTTTATTTTCTCATACTAATGAGTATTTTTTGTTTAGTAACATGTTATTACGGAGGTTTTTCCTGTGTATGGAGGAATAAACCGTTGTGAGTGAAACGTTTGTGAGTTCTCCGTCCTTATTTTCGTGGGCCTAACCTTGTGGAGCTATCGTAAATCTCTATTAACGTGTTACTTCCTGTCACTGTATAAGTTCAGAGATAAGAAGACTGCGACTTAGCGGTTGGAATATAAACGGAACAAAATGAAACTGCCATGAATCTGTATTATTTATTTATTTATTTATTTATTTATTTATTTTTTAATAAATATCAATATTTTGTTTTTGAGAATCGATACAATATCGCCAAACGAAATATCGCAATACTCACGTGTATCGATATTTTCTTACACCCCAAACATATCCCATGAACATATGCTTTGTAGATGGGCTACTGTTAGCATGTGGCTAATGTTCGGTAAGCAGCCATAGATACTGTATCTACACCTAGATACGGATTTTATTCACATATTCGATTCTTCTAGTAACTAATATAACAATTGTAGTATCCGACATTTGAAATGTCTGTTTTATACATTAGTAACTTGTATTATCGCTGATTGTAGTTTGTCACTGCGTGAAAACTACATATCCCATGAACACTTGCGCTCTATACGCGTTAATGTTAGCATGTGGCTAGATGTCGCCTTGGCTACGGCAGTTCATTGGACCGAATGCGTCAATAGAGCCGCCATCTTGGAACGGGGACCCCCGTCCTCTTTAATGTATCAGCGTCAATGTAGGCAAAGGGAAATAAAATCACCATAAATCGTCATGAATGTCATTTTCTAGTTTTTTTGTTTCGTTCCAACAGTCAGACATATATTTATCATTAAGTCCAGAGAAAATGTAAGGTTTTGGTATGAAGATAATCTACTTTTTCACAATATAATGCTCTGTTTATGACTTGGGAATCTACAAAGATTCAGATTCAGATTATTTTATTTAATACCATGTCAGCAATCAAAGCTATTTTCATGGTAAAAATTCTATTACAAAAACACAAATATCTTATAAATACAATAAAAACAAAAATTTAAACAGTCATATTATACGATTTTTTATTTTAATTGACATACGATATAAAAAAATCAAAACCCTTTTCAGACATAATGTCATTAAATTTGTCCTTAAGTGAAGTAACATGATAAAAGAGCATTGTAGAGGTTCTAGCCCTTTTTTAGGGTGGCTCCAGCCCCCTGTGTGTGATCTCAGCCACCCTAAAACTATAAGTATAATTTTTACTTTCAAAAATAAACATTACGTTAAAATGCAGGACGTGTCATCGATGGGAAAGAAAATGATTTATCAGTTTGATCCATGAGCGAATCTTTTACGTGTGTGCGTGCGTTCAAAAGTGTGTCATCAGCTGTCTGCTTTATCTGACCTGAGAAGCACAGAGTCAGTCAGAGCTGGAGGCGTTTATCTATAACGTTAATCAGCGGAAAGCCACATAGACGGTTATAGAAGGTGTTTTATAAATGTGATATGTTATAAATTTTACAAATTGTTTACTAGGTTGTGTTTTGTGTCAATACTAAATAAAACTAACATTTATTGATTTGGTCTTTGTTAATATTAGTTTATTAATGACTGCATTCATTGGACACACTGTTTGTAGAGAATGCACACACACATGAACTGATCTGATTCAAGACTGGCATCATTACATCATGCATAAAATTTTGGTGTCCACTTTTGTCATTTTAAACAATAGCATGACTTTTGGCTTACTATGTAGTCATATAATATATAATATAAAACTCTTCTTGTTTTAAATTGTCACTGAGGGCTAAAGATGAAACCCTAGAAGCGCCCCTGCTATCTATGGATAATTCTCCACCCTTTTCTTTCAGCCGACCAGAGTCCGCTCTTCCAGAACCAGAACCCATGCAAGAAGGCCCTGTTGATAATTGTAGTCCTCCTTTGGCTTCTTGGTGTTTTCCACACTAATAGGGGATAAGAAAGTTCCTTCTGAAAACATTAACAGACAGAACATATCTGGAAAGCTTGTAGGTTTCTCTATATACACCTTTCTGGCTGAAAAAGCAATAATGCTGCAATACTCACACATGAAGCCAAGGAAAAACAGCAAGAGGACCTCCAGAATAACTGCCACAACAGCCAGGCCAATGATTGCCACGCTGTCGCCACACTTTACCTCCCTCACTATGTGGCCGATGTTATCACCCAACATTGTGAGGCCCAACAACACTTGTGCCAGGGAGGATGTGGCCTCTAGTGTGTTCATGTCCATCAGCTGTGAGAGAGAAACACCACATGACCACATTAGCACAACCTACATTTTAGAACATAGGCCACTAACAGATAGACCGCGGTCCGGGTCCGGACCCAGAAATTTCTATACTTCTGCACAAATAAAGACGCACTTTGCGGTTCAGGTGGTTGTCGGAACTTAGAGCCGCCTCCAAGTTGACACATCGCAGGGTGATCTTTACACTTAGACTTTTTGGTTACTAAAAACTGTTTTAGTTAGACTTAACTGATAACTCTATAATTACTACAAAAAACACTGAGAAAACTCCTCAGACCTGGATGAGAATGAGCAAACTTCTTTATTGTGGTCAATCAGCCAACAATCTTCTAAGAGAAATTGCCAAGTTGAAAGTAACAAATGAAAACCCCAAAAAGAGCATGTCGTGCAAAAATCAATCAAAAACAAAAACTCTTGCGACGTTCTTGCAAAAATAAAAACCCACACCTTCACACACACACACACAAACACCACTCACGCACACACACACACACACACACACACACACACAAAACACACACGCGCGACTGCCTCCTTCATCTGGCCAGAAGAATTTGACACACACGGACACGCGCACACACACACACACGCGCAAGCCCACGCGCATACACACCTTCACCCGCGAGCCCCAGATATCTTCTCAATATATACCCTGGTGCTCCTAGCCTCTTCTTTGGTTCCCAGTATTTCTTGGATTCCCACGGTGCCATATCACCTTATTTACCGGAATCACCTCCTATGTTCTCTAAATACACTGACCTAATTTCCAATTATTTCCCATCACCTTTCACCCATATGCCCATTTATGGATTTTCCTCTCCTTATTTTTCATGACCTCAGACTAAACACCTGGGCCTTCTTCAGTCTGCACAACAAGTTATGAGCTAAGGTCTGGGCACCACATGCCCATTTATGGATTTTCCTCCCCTTAGTTCTCAGGGCCTAGGTCTGTGAACCAATGTCTTTTTCATTCTACATAACAAGTTATAGCTATGAGCTAAGGTCTGAGAACCATGGTCTTCTTCATTCTACATAACAATTTATGAGCTAAGGTCTGGGAACCCTGGTCTTCTTCATTCTACATAACAATTTATGAGCTAAGGTCTGAGAACCATGGTCTTCTTCATTCTACATAACAATTTATGAGCTAAGGTCTGTGAACCAAGGTCTTCTTCATTCTACATAACAATTTATGAGCTAAGGTCTGTGAACCAAGGTCTTTTCCATTCTACATAACAAGTTTGTATTTGTTATTACAAAACTGACTAGGCCTGACAGCCCCGACTTACTTTTACTAAGTTTATGATTACAATAAACATCTTTGGCCTACAATATCGCCTACATATGGTAACGTGTCTGTCTGTGTTTTCCCCTTGTTTCTGTCTGCCGTCTCTCCCTGATGTTAATTGTTTGTTCCGCCCACTCATTGCTCACCATGGACACGAATTACATTCCATCTCTTCCCCAGGTGTCTTGTCTTTGTCTCTAATCGTCTCCGCTTTGTGATTGGCTCCTGTCTAATATATTTACTCTGTCTGTTCACTTCCCCGTTGTTGGTGTGTGATGTGGTCTGTTCCTGTTCCTCTTCCACTCTATGTTATAGCCTGTTTTCTGTTTTGTCATTAAATCTTCAACTGCACTTGGATCCTCCCTCGCCTTTTTGTCTCACTGTGTCACAACCGTGACACATATGTCTTATGACACCAATTGTAATATTTTGCAAGGCCTAATACTTTACTTTGGTTATAGTATTGTAAGGAATAATACTTTAATTATTTCTACTAAGATTTTTTACAACATAGTCTCTCCTGACCCCACTCATTTCGAGCACCTCGGAGGCATTGCACATGGGGTCATACTGACGCATCAGTGCAATGGTTGCTTGTGCCTGGCTCGTTACCAGCTCATTACTATATTCATATTTGTATCTGTATGTACATTTGAAGCAATTTTAAACGCTATTCTTCTCATATTGAAACTGACAATGTTGTGCACTGACCAGGGCGATGATCACCACCCTCAACACCATGTGGTATAAGTGCAATTAAAAAATATGAGTATTTATGTATTTATTTAGGTATTTATTTAGTATATCTTAAGTTATTGTAGAAGCTTAACTTGCCACAGAAAGTTACTGTTAAAGCTAAATTTACAAGGAAAGTTATTGTAGAAGCTTAATTTAACACAGAAAGTTACTGTTAAAGCTAAATGAACCACAGAAAGTTATTGTAGAAGCTTAATTTACCACAGAATGTTACTGTTAAAGCTAAATGTACCACAGAAAGTTATTGTAGAAGCTTAATTTACCACAGAAAGTAATTGCTAAAGCTAAATGTACCACAGTTTATTGCTAAAGCTAAATGTACTACGGGCGGTTATTGTTAAAGCTAAATTTACCACAGAAATTTATTGTAGAAGCTAAATTTATCACAGAAAGTTATTGTAGAAGCTTACTTTACCACAGAAAGTTACTGTTAACGCTGTGTACCACAGTTTATTGCTAAAGCTAAATGTAACACGGTCGGTTATTGTTAAAGCTAGATTTACCACAGAAAGTTATTGTAGAAGCTTAATTTACCACAGAAAGTTACTGTTAAAGCTAAATGTACCACAGTTTATTGCTAAAGCTAAATGTACCATGGGCACGGTTATTGTTAAAGCTAAATTTACGACAGAAAGTTATTGTTAAAGCTAAATTTACCACGGAAAGTTATTATAGAAGCTAAATTTACCACAGAAAGTTATTGTAGAAGCTTAATTTACCACAGAAGTTTATTGTTAAAGCTAAATTTACTACAGAAAGTTACTGTTAAAGCTAAATGTACCACAGTTTATTGCTAAAGCTAAATGTACCATGGGCGGTTATTGTTAAAGCTGAATGAACAACAGAAAGTTATTGTAGAAGCTTAATTTACCGCAGAATGTTACTGTTAAAGCTAAATTTACCACAGAAAGTAATTGCTAAAGCTAAATTTACCACAGAAAGTTATTGTAGAAGCCAAATTTACCACAGAAAGTTATTGTAGAAGCTAAATTTACCACAGAAAGTTATTGTTAAAGCTAAATTTACCACAGAAAGTTATTGTTAAAGCTAAATGAACAACAGAAAGTTATTGTAGAAGCTTAATTTACCACAGAATGTTACTGTTAAAGCTACATTTACCACAGAAAGTTATTGTAGAAGCTTAATTTACCACAGAAAGTTATTGTAGAAGCTTAATTTACCACAGAAGTTTATTGTTAAAGCTAAATTTACTAAAGAAAGTTACTGTTAAAGCTACATTTACCACAGAAAGTTATTGTAGAAGCTTAATTTACCACATAAAGTTATTGTAGAAGCTTAATTTACCACAGAAAGTTAACGTTAAAGCTAAATGTACCACAGAAAGTAATTGCTGAAGCTAAATGTACCACAGTTTATTGCTAAAGCTAAATGTACCATGGGTGGTTATTGTTAAAGCTAAATTTACCACAGAAAGTTATTGTTAAAGCTAAATAAACAACAGAAAGTTATTGTAGAAGCTTAATTTACCACAGAATGTTACTGTTAAAGCTAAATTTACCACAGAAAGTTATTGTTAAAGCTAAATGAACAACAGAAAGTTATTGTAGAAGCTTAATTTACCACAGAAAGTTAACGATAAAGCTAAATTTACCACAGAAAGTTATTGTAGAAGCTAAATGAACCACATAAAGTTATTGTAGAAGCTTAATTTACCACAGAAAGTTAACGATAAAGCTAAATTTACCACAGAAAGTAATTGCTAAAGCTAAATGTACCACAGTTTATTGCTAAAGCTAAATGTACCATGGGTGGTTATTGTTAAAGCTAAATTTACCACAGAAAGTTATTGTTAAAGCTAAATAAACAACAGAAAGTTATTGTAGAAGCTTAATTTACCACAGAATGTTACTGTTAAAGCTAAATTTACCACAGAAAGTTATTGTTAAAGCTAAATGAACAACAGAAAGTTATTGTAGAAGCTTAATTTACCACAGAATGTTACTGTTAAAGCTAAATTTACCACAGAAAGTAATTGCTAAATCTAAATGTACCACAGTTTATTGCCAAAGCTATATGTACCACGGGCGTGGTTATTGTTAAAGCTAAATTTACCACAGAAAGTTATTGTAGAAGCCAAATTTACCACAGAAAGTTATTGTAGAAGCTAAATTTACCACAGAAAGTTATTGTAGAAGGTTAATTTACCACAGAAAGTTACTGTTAAAGCTAAATTTACCACAGAAAGTTATTGTTAAAGCTAAATTTAACACAGAAAGTTACAGTTAAAGCTAAATGTACCATGGGCGGCTATTGTTAAAGCTAAATTTACCACAGAAAGTTATTGTAGAAGCTTAATTTACCACAGAAAATAATTGCTAAAGCTAAATGTACCACAGTTTATTGCTAAAGCTAAAGGTACCACGGGCGCGGTTATTGTTAAAGCTAAATTTACCACAGAAAGTTATTGTTAAAGCTAAATTTACCACAGAAAGTAATTGCTAAAGCTAAATGTACCACAGTTTATTGCTAAAGCTAAATGTACCATGGGCGGTTATTGGTAAGCTAAATTTACCACAGAAAGTTATTGTTAAAGCTAAATGAACAACAGAAAGTTATTGTAGAAGCTTAATTTACCACAGAATGTTACTGTTAAAGCTACATTTACCACAGAAAGTTATTGTAGAAGCTTAATTTACCACAGAAAGTTAACGTTAAAGCTAAATGGACCACAGAAAGTAATTGCTGAAGCTAAATGTACCACAGTTTATTGCTAAAGCTAAATGTACCACGGTCGGCTATTGTTAAAGCTAAATTTACCACAGAAAGTAATTGCTAAAGCTAAATGTACCACAGTTTATTGCTAAAGCTAAATGTACCACGGGCGCAGTTATTGTTAAAGCTAAATTTACCACAGAAAGTTATTGTTAAAGCTAGATTTACCACAGAAAGTTATTGTAGAAGCTAAATTTACCACAGAAAGTTATTGTAGAAGCTTAATTTACCACAGAAAGTTACTGTTAAAGCTAAATGTACCACAGTTTATTTCTAAAGCTAAATGTACCATGGTCGGTTATTGTTAAAGCTAGATTTACCACAGAAAGTTGCTGGTAAAGCTAAATTTACCACAGAAAGTTATTGTTAAAGCTTAATTTACCACAGAAAGTTACTGTTAAAGCTGAATTTAAAAACAGAAAGTTATTGCTAAAGCTAAATTTACCACAGAAAGTTATTGTTAAAACTAAATGTACCACAGTTTATTGCTAAAGCTAAATGTACCATGGTCAGTTATTTTTAAAGCTAGATTTACCACAGAAAGTTGCTGTTAAAGCTAAATTTACCACAGAAAGTTACTGTTAAAGCAAAATTCACACAGAATGTTATTGTTAAAGCTAAATTTAACACAGAAAGTTACTGTTAAAGTTAAATGTACCACAGAAAGTTATTGTAGAAGCTTAATTTACCACAGAAAGTTAACGTTATAGCTAAATTTACCACAGAAAGTAATTGCTAAAGCTAAATGTACCACAGTTTATTGCTAAAGCTAAATGTACCACGGATGGTTATTGTTAAAGCTAAATTTACCACAGAAAGTTATTGTAGAAGCTTAATTTACCACAGAAATTTATTGTTAAAGCTAAATTTACTACAGAAAGTTACTGTTAAAGCTAAATGAACCACAGAAAGTTATTGTAGAAGCTTAATTTACCACAGAATGTTACTTTAAAGCTAAATTTACCACAGAAAGTTATTGTAAAAGCTACATTTACCACAGAAAGTTAACGTTAAAGCTAAATGTACCACAGAAAGTTATTGTAGAAGTTTAATTTACCACAGAAAGTAATGGTGTTTGCGTTATATATGACGTTATTTGCCCTTTACGTACGTGAACATTAACTTTATAAGCATGTTTTACGTGCCTGTGGCCTGGTATTAAATAAGAACCGTGTTGAAATGGTGAACGATATATATTACGTTATTAGCCGTTATTAGTGTTTGTAAATGGTGTTTATTTAACGTTACATGCGTGAGCATTAATGTTACTGTAACAAGTGGATTGTTAGTTTTCCTGTTATGTTCCCAAGGGGACAGGTTTGAGTGACGCACAGACAGAGAACTAGGTTCTGGCACGTGTAATGTTGTTATGCACATGTGATCAATAAAGTATGCAATGATACTGCTTTAATCGTCCATTCTGTAGAGTTTGATAAAATAGAACAGAATGAAACAGTTACTAGTATGTTTTACATGTCAGAACAGAAAATGTGTTTTAAAGTTTCATGACATGTATGCCTAACTAAAAGAACCAGTAATCACCAGCATGGTGACTTCATATGAATCTAAAATAAACACAAACTGGAGATTTAATGTGATAAATTTGGTGGAAAATATCCATTTGAAAGAGATTTGTCTACTAAATAACGTGTGTGGATGCTGGAATAGTTGAGCACTTGTATCTCATTCTGACAGCAGCTGTTCAGAAGTTAAACTTATCATCCATGTGTAGAAAATAACCCTGCAAGCAAGTTGTAATTTTAGGTTTCAAACAGAGATGGTGATAGAGAGGCAAAGATTACAGCTTTTAATCAGCTTTTAGTCACAGAAGCGTGAGAAAAGTAGGAACTTGATGGCAAACGCTTGCATGATGACCTCATGTAAAGGCTGCCTTGCTGACTCTTCAGGGGTTATTGCACGCACAATTTAATGCATTATTAACAATACGCATAAAACGGCTGTAAAACAGAAATACGGAAAATTCCTTTATATTTATACGGTACTTATACAGTACCTTTACCTAACTTCTTGGTCTTGTTTTACAGCATCAGTTTCCAACGGGGTTGACCAAAAGTACAAGATCATCTTTGGTAAGTTGGTCTTATTACATACATGCTCTAGGTCTATGTTGAACGATCCAAAATGATGTTTTGGGCCAAGCCGTTTAGAGAGAGGGCCGTTCATAACTCTATCCAGTGCAAGTTTCTCTCTGTTTATGTTTTAGGTGTTTGAAGATGGCCCAGAGAGGTACATTAAGTCTTACAATTCCTAATCTAGAGGCCTTAGGTGATTGTGTCTGATTGTGTTTTCTTTCCACACACACTATTTCTTTGCTACTGGATTGGATAATTTAACACTTTGAATTGGCTGTTGTAAATTCAGAATTTGTATTAAGAAAGTCATTTTTGTTGTGTTTCATGTTCTTTAGGTACAGAGCTGGAAGAACAGTCCTCAGAAACAGCCACTACTGTAGCCATCGTGATGACTGCAGATGAAGGTATCTTCACAAATTGTAGTGATTTTTACATCCCATTGAGAATAATAAGCTCTTCCTCGTAGTAGACCAGGCCAAGTAGACTTGGTTTGGAGGCAGGAACATAGATAAAAACAGGTAGTTTCAACAGATTACACTACTTTAACAAGAACAGATATTGGAACAGAACCATAGACCACAACATTTTAACAGGGAAACAATCCACTAGACAGTGACCCATTGTGACAAATCAGCCTCCGATTCTTTCATTTAGGACTACGACTGTATGAGTTATGGCATTACAGTTAGTAATAACTCATAAACCTTCATCAATGTGAAGTAGAGCTGAAGAACAAAGTGGTGGTGAGAGTTTTGAAAATTGAATTACACTTCTGAAACAGGTTTGATTTACATAAATTCCTGAAATGGAAACCCAGAGTTTTCCTTGTTTCAGGGTTACACTAATGCAGCTTTCTGAAATGTTACTTTAAATATGATCATGAGTATAATTTCAACTAACTTTTTTATTTGATAGATGGAGACAATCTGTGCTGTCTGCCAAGTCCATTTCAATGACAGGAAGAAGAATGCTTCAAAGAAGTGGCATTCATGGTCATAGTGCACCGTGTGCCAGTCATGGTCACACACTGCATGTGGTTTTAAAAAAAAACATGTCTTACATGCCGGTGTCAAGACACCATGCAAACACTCTGAAGCGCTGCATCAAATAGGAAACATGCTAGTTACACAAGATGTATGTTTGAACTTGTTTGAGTTGTTTTTACTTTGTTCATGACCCCATCCGTACAAACACACACACACACGTTTTTTTATTTAATGTATTAAGTACCATTTATTCTTTTCCTTGCAAATATTTTGTACCGATTACACTTATCAGAATAAAACTGATTTTTCATTCACTCAAATTTTTACTTATTGTCGTCATTTGTTGGCATCATAAGTGTGGTCCCCTTTACCTGGGACATGTGGGGACCAATTAATATCTATTGTACTGAATTTAGTCTGCAGGTTGTAAATGATAAGTAGCCTAATGTTTCATCTTTTATCAATGGTTCAGTAGGGTTGGGTGTTGGCAAGGATCTCACAATACTTTTCAATACAGTGAGTCACAGTTCAATTTCATGTTATGATTAGATACTTCACATAACTTTCACTTCTTTTTCGCAGTCCTGCTGTCACTGAGAGGCATTTGGCAAAATGGATATCGAAAAGTTTGTCAGAGCAGTAGTGATACTTAGATATACAGTTGAACAGTACAATTAAATTTTTAAACTTTAAATATAATGGTTGCTATGAACGACGATGAGGATGATATTATATGTATCTGCCTTATCAAAGTGATTTTCCTCCATCATACAGACAAAGTTGAAGCAAATCTCTATTACCACATTTAATGTTATGAAAAGAACCGTCATGACAGAAATATATATTTATGAAGTGAAAGTAATACAAAAAAATTGAGACCAGAAACCCATCATGAGTTAAAAAAACTGGCTATGCTCATTGTAAGGATTGTTTTGGAATGATTAGGTAATTTCACATTGTGTGTTAAAATTAATCAGTGACAACCCAAGTAACACAATGTGGTGTTCCAATAATAACACAGAGATGCATTTAGTGTGCTGTTTTAACACATGTTTTTAGTGTGTAGTTATTACTCTACAGTATGCTGTAACATTTATTAACAAAGTTTTAAATACTATATGCTGTATACTACAATTCACTATACTGTGGGTATCTACTATAAATTACTTTAGTACTTTTTTATGTGGGCAGAATTTTTATGACCGAACCTAAATACTCAATAAGGGCACTCAGAATGTACTGTGAAAGATGTGATAGCAGGTAGTCCTCTACATCCTTTTCATCAACAAACATGCAGGTTCCATGTAATGGCTCAACCGCACTCGTCCCTGAGCTTTGCTTCCTGACAAGGCCAAAGTTGGCATCCAATGTCACTATCATATCTCCATCTGCCTAGAAAACAAACAGTTATAGTAATCCTGGTTTTGTATCTGTACCAGGTTTATACATCAATGCTGTTACTGTTTTAGTATAATACTTTAACCATAATTGCATTTTCCATGACCTGATGGCATTGAATTGATATCTGCAAATCAGATAATTTTGTATAATCAAAAAAGAACCACGCTAGAGCTAGAACCAACCTTTTGGACATGCTGGGCATCTGGTCCCATCATCTAATTGTGGGCGAACATCTACCAAACTTCTTTATTTGAAGTGGTGATGCCTAAAATGTGATGGGTAGCTCAGTGGTTAAGGTGTTGGGCTATGGGATATGGATGGGATATGGATTCTCCCACCAGGGCTCTGTAAAGGCTGTTAACCTACGGTATAAGCAGCAGTCAGTGAAAACATTACAGTTTCACATATTACATCTGGTGATGGTGGTTCACTCAGTTGTTATTTTATAGAAAAATATCAAAAATACTTTTGCATGCAACCGTACAATCCTAGATGGGTCCATAAATGTTACTTTTAGTTGTGATGTTTAATCATGTAGTACAATCAAGGAAGAAATTGTAATTTTCACATCTAAATGTTGGGCTGCTCAATTACTTTGGTAAAAATCATGATCACAAGTATTTAACACGATTACTCAGTGACTTTGAAAACATGCATTTATTTAACCTTTTTATCATGTAAGTGTTGAAATAGGCTACACATGTCAAAACAGTGGTGCCTTCGAAGTACCTTATAAACATGTCCGTCCAGCAGCGCACAATTTATAATTGCACAATAATTGTTGCAGAATATTGTTTTACATCCATTATCTTGTTTTTGTGCGCTGAAAAGGGCAAAAGTGTGACCTATTGCCCCACTAAATGTGGCCGGGTCAAATTGACCCGGGAGTACTTGAGGAGGAATGTATTTATTTTACGAGCACATAGTTCAACGAAAATAGACTAAATTAATTTTACATGCAAAGTTCATAATTTGGAACAATCCTGGTAAATTTCATTCAAATATGTGGAAGGAAACCCAAGTTATGACACATTAAACGTGTATCAAAAGGCATAATGAAATGCAATGCCCAATTTGTGTGTGTGTGTCTGTGGTGTGTGTTAGTGGACATTTTATGTGTGCATTTTTGTGTCTGTATGTATGTTCATTGCGCTGAAAAGGGCAAACGTGTTATTGCCCCACTAAATGTGGCCGGGTCAAATTGACCCGGGAGGACAAGATTAATTTTACTTGCAAAGTTCATAATTTGGAACAATCCTGGTAAATTTCAGGCAAATATGTGGAAGGAAACCCAAGTTATGGCACTAAACTTTACAGATGAGTCAAATAGACCCCAGGTCTGCACAAGGGTTGTATAAATATGATATGTACTATGGCAATGACAAACCTTAGCAAACAATTTTTTTATATAAATTAAACAGACTATTTTGTATAGATAGGCCGTGAAGGTTTCTGTCACCGACAGAGTTTTGGCCTGCTTTGGATCTGAGCTACTCTGAGTGAACAAATGCAAATGAGCCAGGCCTCACAGGTGATGGAGCGTTTGCACAACAAAAGCAGGGCTGAAGAACTGTGAAAATCTCAACAGGGGGGAATCACACCTCGGGACCCGCACAATAAAATAAAAAATCCAGTAAACCTAGTGTTAGTCTTCCATGAAAGTAACAGAAATGTTCAATTGAAAGACAAGATGGCGCCGCTGTGTTTGGCCTGCCACTTGCTCCTCTGTTTGTTTTTGCTACCGTCTCATCGTTAACTGTGTATGATCGCACCATGCTGATGGAACTGCATTGTACAACTAATCGCCTCTTAAATACCCAGTCCTTTAAACCATCACCGCCACTGTTGACAATGCTAGAAGATCGCGGGAATGGCTTCGGCTGGTTGGCTCCAACACTGGCGTTCCGATTCCGTGTCCTCGCCCCGCTGAAACATCCACCCGGGGTTGTGTCCAAGGAAACCTCCGTCTAATTCCTTGTGTGACATCGTCGGCTGTCAACTTGTCCACGTTCCGCATGGCACTTTGTAACACCAGATCGTTCAATAATAAAACATTTGTCCTCAGTGATGTCATGTCTCACAATCTGGATCTGTTTTTCCTCACTGTAACTTGGCTTCCCCCAGGTGACGTCAGCGCCTTTTAGGAAATCCTCCCCTCTGGTTACCTTTACCTGAACATGCCGCAGCAAACAGGTAGGGGTGGGGGGATAGCCACCATACATAGACAGTCCCTGAAGTGCCTGAAGTTGTCCACTAGAGGGTATTCTAGCTTCGAGTTACACGTATGTGTGCTTACACTACCCTGTCCGGTTTTATGTGCAGTAATCTACCGGCCGCCCAAATTAAATAAGGATTTTTAATTGAGTTTTCAGAGTTTCTGACTGTTTCTAGCAAAGTTTGACAACATTCTAATCTGTGGTGACTTTAACATTCATGTTTGCTGCCCCTCTGCACTTTTAGACTCATCTGGCTCAGTCCATTTCCTGACACACACACACACAAGCACACACACACACGTCAGCATAAACCAGACAAACCAGTTAGACCAGTGTCAGAAAGAGTGAAAATCAGCAGCTCCATTTTGTGTGGAGTGAAAACTAAAAGATTTGAGGAGTAAAAACACAGTGAGTATCTAAAGCTCTAATATATAAACACACTGAAGTGACACTAGATACAGAAGAGTTTTGTGGGTTTGTACTGAAGCTTTAATGTACACAGGTTGTTTATTAACTTGATATCGTGACTATTTCCTGAAAGTGAACTCTGTGCTGATTCAGGGTTTAATTTAACACACCGATGTTGGAGTGAAGTAAGCGTGTGTCCTTCTGTAATCTGGAGAAGGAGACATGACCTCCAACATGAGTGTGTCTGGAAAACAGGACTTAAAGAAAGACGAGAGGTGACTTACTTTTACATTCACCAGCAATAAATACACACCGTCTCATGGGAACACATCTGTATCTCTAAACACTCACTAGTTAACACAGGAAGTTAACTTTAAGGTGTTTAATAGCAGTGAATATATCACTGATCTGATCTAAGAACAGTTTAGACAAATCATTCACTGAGAGAAGAGTAAAAAGGACGGTGTAATGTGGAGCATAAGAGCAGCAGAGCTTTGTGTCAGTGAACTCTACAGGCTTTAAGACCCAGCTGAGTCAGAGCTGTGATTGGGACTCCTGATATCAGTGTAATTCCTGACTTATGAAGCCTGTCTCCTGTTTGAATAAGTGTACAGACTGGATCTGAATTTAAAAGGTGGAATTATTGGTGTTTAATGATGAACACATTGTTTAACAGTGCTGAGTATTAATTATTGCTGATATTTCAGAATGATGGAGGGAAAGAGATCAGACTCACCAGAACCCAGCTGTGTGTCCATGAAGAGTGACGAGTCAATGGGACGTCTATTTAACTTCAGAGACAGAGACAGTTCTACTGATGTGAGGTCAGTATAGTGAGGTGTTTTACAGCAGTGTTCCACCTGATCAAACTCACTCGTCTCATTATGAAGCCCTTCATGAGCTTTATCAGGTGTTGAAGCAGTAAAACACTAAACTGTGCAGTGCTGCAGCTCTCGGACTGGCAGTGAGGAAAAGTGCTTTAAGAGGTCAGTTCAGTCTGCAGTCCCTGAGCTGGAGGGTCTGTGGTGCTACAGAAGAACATTTACACCTGGGACATTAATGACAATATAAAGATTTTATTCATTTATTCAAACATTTGTTTCTAAACATGTTGGTGTCAGTTAGGAAATCCTGAAATCGGTGTATTAAGAGGATAGTGTTAAATATCTGTGTGTGTATTTATTAGTGTGTGATTTGTGCAGCTATAAATACATATAGTCCATATTACATGATGGGTTTTGTTTGTTCACAGACCACAAAAATCAAACATCAGCACAAATCAGCTGGACTCTATATTCAAGGTTTGTGTGTTGTTTTTAAAGTGTGTAATGTGTGTGTTGTGTTTAAAGTGTGTAATGTGTGTGTTGTGTTTAAAGTGTGTAATGTTTGTGTTGTGTTTAAAGCGTGTAATGTGTGTGTTGTGATCCCTTGTCATGTCTTGATGTGCAGCAGCTTTAAGGGTAATCAGTTGTATGAGTTTTAAATGTGAGAATAAAAAGAGACTTTTCTTCTTGTGATAAAATAAAAGTCTCTCTCACTGTAACATGATAATATTTAGATCTGTTCCTGTGTGTTTCTATCCAGGAGCTGGAACACAAAGTCATCACTCTGATAAAGAATGAGCTGAAGAGGTTTAGGAAGCTCCTGAGTCCAGATTACCCAGCATGCACTGAGAGGGAGGTGGAGGATGAGGAGGATCTGCACAGTGTCAGAGACGGAGCGCTGAAGATCACACTGCACGTCCTGAAGAACATGAACCACACAGATCTCGCTAACACACTGCACATCAGTAAGAGCTCTGAGTCATGACTTTATTCCATCAGCTTCACTTTAGAGAGAGGAAATAGTTTTAGATATGAACACTTTTAGTTTTATATTTAATTTTAGTATTTTGTAAATCTGCTGCTTTTCTGTTCTGTTCATGGTCCAGCTTTTGGTTACTCTGTACAATGGTTCCTTCAGTAATATTTAATACATCAATCACAAATGAACATCAAGAACTGAAATAAATGTACATTTTAGATTGTTCTTACTGATTCTGCATTAAAAAATGTTATTACTTTGTTTATTAGAGTCTGTAGGTTCTGTGTATCGGCCAATATTGAAGTCCAATCTGAGAGAGAAGTTTAAAAGAATTAATGAAGGAATCTCACAGCATGGAAGCTCAGCACTTCTGAATGAGATCTACACTGAGCTCTACATCACAGAGGGTTGGAGTGGAGACATCAATAATGAACATGAGGTGAGACAGATTGAGGCAGCGTCCAGGAGACCAGCAACACAGGAGAAACCCATCAAATGTAATGAGATCTTTAAAGACAAGTCCATCAGAACTGTGCTGACTAAAGGAGTTGCTGGAATTGGAAAAACAGTCTCTGTGCAGAAGTTCATCCTGGACTGGGCTGAAGGAGAAGTAAATGAGGACGTCTTCTTCATGTTTCCACTTCCCTTTAGAGAGCTGAATCTGATGAAGCAGCAAAATCTCAGTCTGATGGAACTTCTTCATCACTTTTTCCCAGAAATAAGAAAACTAGAATCAATAGACTGTGACTCCTACAAAGTGGTGTTGATCTTTGATGGTCTGGATGAGTGTCGACTTCCTCTAAATTTCCAGAAGAATGAGAGATTGTGTGATGTGACAGAGTCAGCCTCAGTGGATGTGCTGCTGACGAACCTCATCAAGGGGAATCTGCTTCCCTCTGCTCTCCTCTGGATAACCACAAGACCAGGAGCAGCCAATCAGATCCCTCCTGAGTGTGTAGACCAGGTAACAGAGGTACGAGGCTTCAGTGATCCTCAGAAGGAGGAGTACTTCAGGAAGAGGATCAGTGACCAGAGCCTGGCCAATAAAATCATCACACACCTGAAGTCTTCAAGGAGCCTCTACATCATGTGCCACATCCCAGTCTTCTGCTGGATCTCAGCCACTGTTCTAGAGAGAATGTTGGGTGAAGCAGAGGGTGGAGAGATCCCCAAGACTCTGACTCAAATGTTCACACACTTCCTGATCTTTCAGATCAAACACAAGGACCAAAAGTACCATCAGAAATGTGACCCTGTTCCTCAGCAGACCAGAGAGATTATCATGGCACTGGGAAAACTGGCTTTCCACCAGCTGGAGAAAGGAAACCTGATCTTCTATGAGGAAGACCTGAGAGAGTGTGGCATTGATGTCAGAGAAGTGTCAGTGTACTCAGGAGTGTGTACCCAGATCTTCAGAGAGGAGTCTGGGCTTCACCTGGGGAAGGTGTTCAGCTTCGTACATCTGAGTGTTCAGGAGTTTCTGGCTGCTTTATACACATTTCTGTATTTCATCTCAAAAAAGAGAAATGTGTTAGTTAAGAAAGATCATAAAAGTTTAATCAGAAATCCAAACATGTCTGATCTCCTCAGGAGTGCAGTGGACAAGGCCTTACAGAATGAGAATGGACACCTGGACCTGTTCCTCCGCTTCCTTCTGGGTCTCTCAGAGACCAATCAAACTCTTTTACGAGACTTAATGCCACAGACAGGAAGCAGATCTCACAGCAAACAGGAAATAGTGGAGTACATCAAGGAGAAGATCAGGGAGAATCCATCTCCAGAGAAATCCATCAATCTGTTCCATTGTCTGAATGAACTGAATGATCATTCTCTAGTGCAGGAAGTACAAACTTACCTGAACAGAGGAGATTACAGATGTCTCAGAGGAACCAGTCTCTCTCCTGCTCAGTGGTCAGCTCTGGTGTTTGTGTTACTGACCTCAGAACAGGAGCTGGATGTGTTTGAATTGAGGAAATATAATCGATCACATGAATGTCTTCTGAGGCTGCTGCCAGTAGTCAAAGCCTCCAGAAAAGCTTTGTGAGTATTTTTTTTATAAATGTATTACTGCATGGTTTATTATTTTAATGTAACACTGAACTGCACTGTTTGGATTAATGTGTGTTAATAGTTCCTCTAATCATCTTTCAACAAACCTCTGGTACTTTTACAGAAGATTGTGTCACTTTTTACACTAACATGTTATGTCTGAACTGAGGGCTGGGCCACATGGACAAAATCTTATAACATCATATGATGCATTTTATAGCTTTTATATATGAATCATGAAAAATTAAGTGTTCTCTAAAATGTATGTAAACATATCTCTACAAAATAACTGCATGCATTTAAGAACTAAAGACATTTCTGAACTAAACACCAGTGAAAGACTTTTTCTGTTCTGTTTATATTGAAAGTGACATTTAACAAAACTCTCACAGATGAGAAAAACATCAGACTGACAAAATGGGATCAATATGGATAGAAAATATAAAAAGTAAATATTAAAACACTCTAATGTCCTTCAAGTATCTCTTTATGTTGAAGTTCCTCATCTTTTTTTGTGTGTGACACAGTGTTGTGGGGAGATTCACTCTGTCATGGCTTTTTTACTCAATTGTTCTTTCTAATAAAAATAAAACATCAATGCTTTTTAAAAATTTAACCCAATACGAAGGAAAAACAAAAGTCTCCTTCAGTCTGCACTACTGCTAAACTTTACCAAGGACTGAGCTCGTGGTCAATAAAACATCAATCATCATTTTGGACCTCGACACATTGGACAGACGAAGTGGGAAAATGTTCAGCTTTATCTCCTTATTATGTTAGAAACAAGCTAGGCAGCGAACTCAGATGTGTGATGAAGATTTTCTTTCTCTAACACTGACCTGTTTGTAGAGGATGGAGTTTAAATGTGACTTTTTATATGAAGACTTTTATTTTGATGGGGTTCTTTGTTCTTTGCTTATCAAGTGTACAATAGTGTACAAAATAGTTCTTTGCTTATCAAGTGTACAATAGTGTACAAAAGTGTACATGAATAATGTGTCACAGGTGAGCGTAGTGTCGTGACTGCTGTTATTAAAAAGTCCTGTTTTGTTCTACTTGGAGCTCGACAAAGACACCAAACTGTTAATGAGCGATCACATTCTTGTTCTTGGGTCGTGATTGTTGTTAATCTGTTGTGGTTGAATTATAGACAGTTTTTTGTCTGGTTCACTGCATCAGAAGATGGTGGATGAGGTAAAAACAGACGGTGAACACAAAGACGGTTGCACGTGACAGTCGGTCAGGTTTATCACCGTTACTGTTGAAGAGACGTCAGGTTTCGTTCTTTGGAAACTTTCTGTGGATTCTGTGGAGCTCGCGCTCACAGTTCTCTCAGCACAACATGTCTCAGTTCAGTGTACAGGAGTTACATGTAACTCCGGGATATTAGTTTGTTTAGAGTCAGAGGGGCTGTCAGACATGACCGAAAGTGAGTAACTTTAGTAACTTGTGGATCAGCGCTGACTCAAGACGCAAACTGTTTAGAACGAATCAGTCCGATTTGGTGAACCGGTTCATCCAGTTCACTAAAAAGAACTGGTTCAAAAGAACGATTCGTTCACGAACTGGCCATCACTAGTGCCTTGTGTTCCTTCTCTGCCCTGAGAGACAATCCTGATCGAGAAATTTAATTGTTTGCTGCTCAATTGAGGATTTTGGTTTATGTACTGCACTTCATGTACCTCAACTCATGCTATGGGATTAATGAGGATGGGCGATCATTGTAGAAGAGACTGATGTGCCAGGTCATATGGGACATTTCTTGCATTATGTCTGAGGAGTGTGTATTCTTTCCATTGTTGTGATTTCTTAATTTTGGTTATTTGGTAATTTCTATTATCTTTGTTTGTTTGTTTTTGGTTGATCAATGTCCAATGTTTGTACTCATGTATGATCTAAATGAAATTCTGAAGAAGTGAGTCCTTGATAAACATGGATTTTGTACATTTACATTTACATTTACAGCATTTGGCAGATGCCCTTATCCAGAGCGATATACATAAGTGCTGTAATCTCTAACATTGAATACATTAATGCTGGTTCACTAGGTTACATACTTAAGATACCATGAGTTTAAAACATTTGTTCAAAGTTACAATGAAAAAGTGTCAAAGGTTTTTTTTTTTTTTTTTAAATGCAAAAGATAAGGAAAGAAGTGCTAGTTGAAATGTTTCCTGAATAAGTAAGTCTACAACCGCCACTTGAAAATAGCCAGTGACTCAGCTTTCCGGACCTCTAGGGGAAGTTCATTC
>NC_062518.1:51277799-51303336 GCF_022655615.1 Tachysurus fulvidraco
GTACTTGGGTCTGTTTCCACCGTTTCCACTATGGTCTGTAAGTCTGCCCATACACATACTGATGGAATCTTTCACAGGCATACGTGCTAGCCAAAAGTTCTTTCTCTATTTGGGCATAGTTAGTCTCTGCACTTTTCAAAGCTCGCGATGCACAGGCTACTGGCTGCCATCTCTCATCATGTTGCTGCAACAACACCACACCATTGCCGTAATGGGGGGCATCTGCTGAGATCCTAATGTTCTTGTGTGGATCATAATATCTGAGTACTGACTCCTCCGTTATGATGCGCTTCAGATCTTGAAAGCATCCCTCCTGCTCGTGAGATCACACCCACCCAGTCTTTTGCTCCAGGAGACATCGAAGATGTGCAGAAGGTGTAGACAGTTGTGGGATAAATTTGGCCAAATATGTGACCATTCCAAGGAATCTTCTCAGTTTCTCTTCATTTTGTTGCTGTTCCATGTTAACAATTGCTGAGGTCTTTATAGGTCTGGCCTGACGCCATCCTCAGACAGTACATCTCCAACAAAAACTGTCTAATGAAATCTAGGACCTGCCTTAGCCATGCATCATGTTCCTGTTGGCTGGAACCCCACACGATTATATCATCCATCATTGTCTCCAAGCCTGTTAAATGCTCAAAGATCATGTGAATTGTCTTGTGGTAAACTTCTGGTGCTGACACAATGCCATACGGGAGACGGAGAAACCAATATCTGCCTGCTGGTGTAATGAAGGTGCACAGTTTTGAGCTTTCCTCCTCAAGCTTCATTTGCCAAAACCCAGATGATGCATCTAGCTTACTGAACCACTTAGCTCCAGCAAACTGAGACCTAATCTCTTCTCTGGTGGGCAGTATATAATGTTCATGTTTTATGGCCCTGTTGAGAGCTCTTGGGTCAAGACAAATCCTTAAAACTCCATTTTTCCTCAGGACGACTAGAGAACTCACCCAGTCTGTTGTTTCATCAATCTTCTTTATAACATTGAGCTTCTCCATGTGAGCCAGCTCCTCTTTACATTTACCTCGCAGCGCAAATGGAACTTTTCTGCATGGATGTACCACCAGTGTCACTGTCTCATCTACACTTATTCTGTGCTCACCAGGAGACATCCAAGTCCTTCAAACATCTTTGTTCTCCTCCAAAAATGTTGGCTGTACATTTTTCTCCACAATCACCATTTGTGTCTTTAGTACGTCTCCTTTGTGTTTCAGAGTCACCAGACATATTCCCTTAACTGGAACATTCTCACCAGTGTATCCTGTCACTTTCAGTATTGCTGAGTGAATTTAGCTTTTGACTTTGAGGGTTTTGTAGTCATCCAAAGACAAAAGGTTAACTTGAGCTCCAGTGTCTATTTTAAATGGGATTATAGTTTCATTTACAGTCAGTGGTACAAGCCATTCAGCTTTATCTAGTGTGTTGGTCTGTACAGAATCAACAAGAAAGTCCTCTTTGTTCTTCAACAGTATGTACAGTATTTACATTTTGCAAAATTATTTCCACAACTATTGCAGATTTTTCCATAAGCTGGACATGACCTTGGCATGTGTACTCCTCCACATCTGCCACATTTCCTTTGTGTTTCTTTAGCTTAGCAGACTGTTTTGTGTGCTGCTCCTCTCTTTTAATTGCATGCACAACAGCGCCATCCCTGTGCAGTTCCTTAGCTTGTGCATGAGTAATTTCAGCAGCTCTACACATATTGACAGCTTTATCCAGTGTCAGTGCTGGTTCTCGTTAACAATCTTTCCCTGAGAGCACTGTCGGGAATTCCACAGCCTATTCTGTCTCTCTCACTAGTGAATCTCTTAAATGTCTGAATTCACAGCTCTTACTGAAAGTGTGCAGTTCAGTGAGGTACTGGTCAAAACTTACTGCTTGTTTTTGGTCAGCAGAGAAAAACTTGTCTCTCTCAAATGTGACATTCTTACGTGGCACAAAATATTCCTCACAAACTCTTTAGTGTACACCAGTCCCGTATTCTGACACCATCTTATGTTTGTACAAATAAAACAGGAGCTTCAGCATTAACACAACTTTTATTAATAACCACTTTTAGCACAATTCAGTACCGCAGGCTGCTTATATCTCTGGTGTTCCCTCGTCTAACGTCCGGTAGGGAAACAAGCAAACTGGAACTCATAATACGTTATCAGGCATAACATCACTCTCATTAAATAAATAAAAGTAGGGCTACATTTCAAAATAAGAGAAAACAAATAATATTTTATTTAATATAAAGTTTATATAAAGTGCTTAACTTTCCTTTTAATATCTCAGTGAGAGATCTGAGCTCTAGCTTGGCTTGGGTTAGGGTTAAACCTGGGCTTGCGTTAGGATTTAAACCTGGGCTTGGGTTAGGGTTAAACCTGGGCGAGGGTTAGGGTTAAACCTGGGCGTGGGTTAGGGATAAACCTGGGCTTGGGTTAGGGTTAGGGTTAAACCTGGGCATGGGTTAGGGTTAAACCTGGGCTTGGGTTAGGGTTAAACCTGGGCGAGGGTTAGGGATAAAACCTGGGTGTGGGTTAGGGTTAAACCTGGACTTGGGTTAGGTTTAGGGTTAAACCTGGACTTGGGTTACGGTTAGGGTTAAACCTGGGCTTGAATGGAGTCAGGGCCACTCTCATACACATGTGGAGCTGCTCATTAGTGACCCTTGAACCATATTTAGTTTGGATTATGTTCATTGTAGAGAAACCTGCCTCACAGTTGTATGTAGAGCCAAACATGGTCCGGATGTATAGGGCTACTGTCCTCAGACCTGGGAAAGCTGTCTCAGGAACACTGTCTCCGATTTGAGTGGATATGTTTGTTTAAAACCTTTATGTTTTGTCTCATAATGGTGTTTCACATTGTCACTTTTAATAAGTGCCCCAGTTTCTGTACATATGAGACACACTGGTTTAGTGGGAAGTTTGAAGTGTGAACAGAAATGAGTCTCACTCGTCTGTTCCTCTCCCTTTCTCCTTCTCACTCGTCTATTTCTCTCCCTTTCTCCTTCTCACTCGTCTGTTTCTTTCCCTTTCTCCGTCTCACTCGTCTGTTTCTCTCCCTTTCTCCGTCTCACTCGTCTGTTTCTCTCCCTTTCTCCGTCTCACTCGTCACTTGATTGCTCTGTGTGTTTCCACTACCACTATTGTAAAGATACAAAAGCTGCGCCAGTTAAAATAGAAGCGCTTCGTCAAGTTTTAAATCAGAACCTTTTGTTTGGGCTGTAGGTCCGGATCCGTATTGGGCAGCTTCTGGGTCCGGACCCGGACCACGGTCTGTCGGTTGGTGACCTATGGTCTAAAATGTAGGTCATGCTAATGTGGTCATGTGGTGTTTCTCTCTCACAGCTGATGGACATGACACTTGAGGCCACATCCTCCCTGGCACAAGTGCTTTTGGGCCTCACAATGCTGGGTGATAATGCTATTCCATCACATTTCAGTAGTGAGGACTTTATGAGATTCTTCACTGATAAAATCGAAAGTATCAGGAATAAAATAGGTGACGCCCAACATATGAGAGCAACCAGTGACACAATCTCACCTAAGGCTTTACACAGCTTTACAAGTACAGGACAGGAAGAGTTAGATAAACTTATTACTACAGCTAAATCAACAACATGTTCACTAGACCCCATCCCAACTAAATTACTGAAAGAAGTGTTACATAAAGCTGGTGAGCCTCTTCTTAATATCATTAACTCCTCGTTATCTTTAGGTTACGTCCCGAAGTCTTTTAAGTTGGCAGTTATTAGGCCACTCATCAAAAAACCTAACTTAAACCCTAATGAACTATCAAATTACAGACCTATCTCACACCTCCCGTTTATGTCTAAAATACTTGAAAAGGTTGTGTCTGTTCAACTGAGCTCCTTCTTACAGGAGAGCAATATCCTTGAAGAGTTTCAGTCAGGTTTCAGGCCCCATCATAGCACAGAAACTGCACTTGTTAAAGTTACAAACGACTTGTTCTTAGCTTCGGACCAAGACTGTATGTCACTATTAGTTCTACTTGACCTTAGTGCTGCATTCGACACTATAGATCACAACATTCTTCTAGATCGCTTACAATATTACACAGGTATTCATGGTCAGGCTTTAAGCTGGTTTAGATCCTATCTGTCTGACCGATACCATTTTGTAGAATTAAATGGTGAATCCTCCAGTTTACTACCAGTTAATTATGGGGTCCCTCAAGGATCAGTTCTAGGACCTCTGCTTTTCTCTATATACATGCTTCCATTAGGGAACATTATTAGAAGACATGGGATTAGTTTCCATTGTTATGCTGATGACACACAGTTATATATCTCATCAAAACCAGATGAAATAGCCACAGTGTCCAAATTAACTCGGTGCCTTAGAGAGATAAAAGACTGGATGAGCTGCAACTTTCTATTGTTAAACTCCGATAAGACTGAAATACTACTCATAGGTCCAAAAACCAGTGCACATAAACTCTCACAACTTAACTCCCATTTAGAGGGATGTACTATTACAAGTAGCTCGACAGTGAAAGACCTCGGTGTTATACTAGACAGTAACTTGTCTTTTAAAAATCATATCGCCCATACTACCAAAACAGCCTTCTTCCACCTTAGAAACATTGCCAAGCTGAGAACCATCCTGTCTGTATCTGATGCTGAGAAGCTAGTTCATGCGTTCATGACCTCTAGACTGGACTATTGTAATGCATTACTAGGTGGTTGTCCTGCATCTTTAATAAATAGGTTACAGTTAGTCCAAAATGCAGCTGCCAGAGTTCTCACTAGGACAAGAAAGTATGACCATATAACCCCAATTTTATCATCTCTACACTGGCTACCTGTTAGGTATAGAATTGACTACAAACTGCTGCTACTTACGTACAAGGCTCTTAATGGTTTAGCTCCCATGTATCTAACTAGTCTGCTAACACGTTACAATCCTTCACGCTCTCTGAGATCACAAAACTCAGGGCTTTTGGTAGTTCCCAGAATATCTAAGTCTACTAAAGGTGGTAGAGCATTTTCTTATTTAGCTCCCAAACTTTGGAATAGTCTTCCTGATAGTGTTCGGGGCTCAGACACACTTTCCCAGTTTAAATGTAGATTAAAAACTCATCTCTTCAGTCAGGCGTACACATAATACATCCCATAATATCATGCACCAGTACATCAGACCAGCACATTTTTATGAACGGCAGATATGTTAATCCCTTTCCACTGCTTTTTGTACCCATCTCGAGGCATCCAGACACTGTACCAGCTCCCATCGTCCTCTGTGGGACGAAGCCTTTGGACATCCACTGAGCCGAGGCCGACTCTAAGAATCCTGAGACATCTCCAGTTAGACTCTGTGGTACTCAGAAGATCAGAAGTCCTTAAACCTCACACCAATACACCATTTGTTTGACTGTATATTACAATCACACCCCCAGTGTCACCCATATGAGGATGGGTTCCCCCTTGAGTCCGGTTCCTCTCAAGGTTTCTTCCTTTACCAATTTAAGGGAGTTTTTCCTTGCCACTGCTGCCTGAGTCATCTCAGACTTGCTCATAGGGGAATAAATACATACACACTGTGAACTATATACATCTAATAATAATCTAGAATTTTTATTCTGTTAATTCTTATTTCTTTTATTATTCGTTATTTCCTTTATCATTAATTATGTCTACCTTCTGCTTTATGTTTATGTTCTGTAAAGCTGCTTTGAGACAATGTCTATTGTAAAAAGCGCTATACAAATAAACTTGAATTGAATTGAATTGAAATTGAATTGATAATTCATTGGCCTGGCTTGTGTGGCAGATATTCTGGAGGTCCTCTTGCTGTTTTTCCTTCGCTTCATCTGTGAGTATTGCAGCATTATTGCTTTTTCAGCCATAAAGGTGTATATATAGAAACCTACAAGCTTTCCTGATATGTTCTGTCTGTTAATGTTTTCAGAAGGAACTTTCTTATTTCTTATCCCCTATCAGTGTGGAAAACACCAAGAAGCCAAAGGAGGACTACAATTATCAACAGGGCTTCTTGGTCTGCGTCACCATACACATGGTGTTGAGGGTGGTGATCATCATCGCCCTGGTCAGTGCACAACATTGTCAGGTTCAATATGAGAAGAATAGCAACATATGTTTGGTTATATGTTATAAATGAGTTAATGCTTTTAGCCATGGTTTAAATCAGACTTCCATTTTAGGATTAGATTTTAGAAAATCCGATCTACTAAATTGCCTAAAAAGGTGTTTTTGTTTAAAAGTATTTTTAAAATGGACTTCTGCTTCAAATGTACATACAGATACAAATATGAATATGCTGATTCAGGTACCAACACAGACATAAATGAAGACATGAGACACAGAAGACATGTTTTTCAGATTTACCAACACAAAAAGAACAGATGACAGTGTGTTCCAGTCAGTTGTGTTCCAGTCTTTAAATAAGCTTCAGACTTTTTCAAGGTAAATTATTTCTTTGTCCTTTTTGAGTTGGCAGATTTGCCGTGTGCAACAATGAACAATTTAACTATTAAAACAATTAAAATAAACAGAACACAAACATGTCTTCTGTGTCTCATGTCTTCATTTATGTCGGTGTTGGTACCTGAATCAGCATATTCATAATATTCTAAGGACATTAACTCTTTTATAACATATAACTGTTAAAAAGTCTGAAGCTGAAGACTCTTGTTTTAATAGTTAAGTTGTTCATTGTTTACTTCTGTTTGTTGTTATTATTATTCAGGTGCAGCAGGATGGATGTCCTGTGTGGCAAAAGGGTGGATAATTATTTTTTTTATGTTTTTTGTTAATTGTTTAATTGTTTGTTTTATGTTTTGTATTTATTAAAAATTTTTTGTGTATATATATTTGTTTTAAAAATATACACAAGTTAGATGGTCATTTTAATTAATTTTTTTTATGTTTGTTTATTGGAATTTTAATTGTTTTGTTCTGATTTTATTTGTATGTGTATGTATATTTCTTTTAAAAATACACAAGTTGAATGGTTTGTTGTGTGTTTGTTAAAAATATACACAAGTTCACTTTATGGTTTGTTGTGCGTTCGGGCTTCTTATTCTACTGGGTCACGGGGAACCTGGAGTCTATTACAGGGTACAAGGCAGGGTAGACACTGGACACAATGCCAGTCTATTGCACACACTTTTACTACAGACAATGTAGAGATGCCAATCAGCATATAATTCCTGTCTTTGGACTGAAGGAGGAAACCAGAGAACCCTGTGGAAACCCTTAAACCCCCAAGGTGTGAGGCTGATGTTGTGTGTTCACTGCTGTGTGTGTGCACTTTGGATGGGTTAAATGCAGAGAACAAATTCTGAGTATGGGTCACTGTACTTAGCCGTATGTCACGTCAATTAATGATGTGCTAACCACCGAGCCACCATGCCTCCTTTTACTTCAGTCCACATTCAAGCTGTTTAAGCAACACAAGAACTCTGAAGTAAACCTACACCATTGTGTTTGTATTTTTGCACTGATTCTACAAGACTAGTAATCGGTGTTATATAAAGTAGTAGGAATCAATACTTGAGTAAAAGTACAAGTATCGTACTAGAAAAAGACTTTGGTAAGTGAAAGTCACCTTTTATAATATTACTCAAGTAAAAGTATCTGATATTTACTGTACTTAAGTATCAAAAGTCATTTTCTGATATTTAATGTTCTTAAGTATTTGAAGTAAAAGTACAATTTCAGTCATTTTCGGTAGGTATAAGAGACACTTCATCCTGTAGGAAGAATCTTTCATTCCAATGTACAGAAACATTTCTTGTAAATACAGCTACAGGTGTATAACGTTATCTTCTTCATTGTCGGGGTGGTGGTCCTCCAGTAGGGGCTTCCATGGCGGTTTTAGTTGTGCTTCCTCCTCCTTTGGCAACATTACGCTGAAATACAGCGTGCGGAGCTGCGTGATGCGATCTAGGAGCAGTGATTCGCCAAACCTCCCTTATGCACCCGCTTCAAATGTTCTCCTACTATTGAATGGATGTTATTCACTGGTTAATGGGACCATCGATATGGTCCAGTGGGGGGGATGTTGTGGTTACTGGCTGTTATCATTTATCAAATGGTTATTCAATGATACAACTACAAGAGAAGACTCCAGATCCACTCAGAGGAATCCAGTTCACCGATGACTGGACGTCGACTGGATAACGCGGCAGCGTTGGGGTATTTCCTGGTTAATCGTTTCAGGTAAGACCAATTAAATGATCAAACAGAGCATTTAAACTGTTATTAATTAACCAATAAGTGAAAACAATACAGAAAAAGTGTTTTAAGGTGGCATGGCATGAGTGATGACATGAGATAACCGTGTTAAAATGGTGTTTGTAAACGTTATATATTACGTTATTAGCCCTTTATATACATGAGCATTAACTTTATAAGCATGTTTTGAGTGCCTGTGGCCTGGTATTAAATAAGAACTGTGTTGAAATGGTGAACGTTATATATTATGTTATTAGTTATCATCATACTCATTATTAGCCGTTATTAGTGTTTGTAAATGGTGTTTACTTTACGATACATGTGTGAGCATTAACGTTACTGTAACAAGTGGATTGTTAGTTTAACTGTCATGTTCCCAAGGGGACAGGTTTGAGTGACGCACAGACAGAGAACTAGGTTCTGGCACGTGTAATGTTGTTATGCACATGTGATCAATAAAGTATGCAATGATACTGCTTTAATCGTCCATTCTGTAGAGTTTGATAAAACAGAACAGAATGAAACAGTTACTAGTATGTTTTACATGTCAGAACAGAAAATGTGTTTTAAAGTTTCGTGACATGAGATACTAGTATTTAGGCTGGACTTATTCAGGCTGGAAGACCAGCTGACCCACCAGCTTGACCAGCTTTGCCAGTCTGGGAGCACCAGCCCACCATCACCTGCTGTTTTATTTATTTATTCGATTATTTCAGCATTAACGCTACTAACTACCATGTTTTACATGTCTGAAGCCAATGAGGAAATTTAGTTTAGTACTAAAATGCAAAGTTAGCCTGTAAAAATTATGTTTTCCACACTGTAAGACAATAAGGCTGATTGCTTATATTGTTTATTTGCTCTTTGTCTCTTCACTGAAGTTACATCATACTCATTTTGAGTGAAATGTTTAAACCCAAGACGTATTTTACGGCTGCTTGGTATTTTACTGGAATGTAAAATAAAGTTATGTGGGTTTGAACAAAGCTGCATTTGATCCCACATGAGGAACCTTAGGATATAATAATGTTAAGTTCAATCAGACTGCTGCTCTACTAGTACACCTGTAGATTGTGAGTGTTAGCTTAATGCTTACAATTACATGCAAAAGACGAACACTTTATTTCTAAAAGATTATAGACTTTGGTGTCTGTGTGTGAGCAGTGATTTAGGCTAACAAACATTTATTACTGTCCTCAACATTGAACTTGGGAAATAAAACCCAAAGGTACAGGTCTGCCTGTCTGTCTTGCTTATCTGTCTGTTTATGTACACAAAAAAAAAAAAAAAAAAAAAATGACCAGACCTTTCTTAGCTTTGTTTCCGGACATTTCGTTTATTTCAAAAAACAGAATATTCTGTAGATTTATAGTACATTCTCCGTAACCTTTAGGGACACTTCAATCTGCCTATGAAACACATCAATGGTGACAATCGATGACAAAGCTTCATGCCTTGTGACATCCCATCATGCTTCATCCCATCATGCATTGTGACATAACAAAATGGTGCAACTTTCTTACTATTTACTGTCACCATAGTTGATATTTGTAGCCAAAGTGTTGGTGTCTTTGAAGCAAAAAAAAAAAAACCTAGCACATTACAGCAGTCTTATTCAATACAGTGTCATTTAGCATAGAGCATCACTTTTATATGCTTTATCTCTATCATTTCATGTTTAAATAATAGGCAGCATAACATATAAACAATCGATCTTAGATGACATGATAGTTTTTCCTCTTCCATCAAACAATGAGCAAGTGGACTTAATAAAATATTGCTAAAAGAGTAAAGGTCAAGAGCCAAATGCCTAACTAAAAGAACCAGTAATCACCAGCATGGTGACTTCAAATGAATCCAAAATAAACACCAAATAGAGATTTAATGTGATAAATTTGGTGGAAAATATCCATTTGAAAGAGATTTGTCTACTAAATAATGTGTGGATGCTGGAATAGTTGAACACTTGTATCTCGTTCTGACAGCAGTTGTTTAGAAGTTAATCTTATCATCCATGTGTAGAAAATAACTCTGCAATCAAGTTGTCATTTTTGGCTTCAAACAGAGATGGTGATAGAGAGGCAAAGATTGCAGCTTTTAATCAGCTTTTAGTCACAGAAGTGTGAGAAAAGTAGGAACTTGATGGAAAACGCTTGAATGATGACCTCGTGTAAAGGCCACCTTGCTGACTCCTCAGGGGTTATTGCACCCACAATTCAATGCATTATTAACAATATGCATAAAACGGCTGTAAAACATTTACATTTAAATTTACATTTACAGCATTTGGCAGACACCCTTATCCAGAGCGACGTACATAAGTGCTTAAATCTCTAACACTGAATACATTAATGCTGGTTCACTAGGTTACATACTTAAGATACCATGAGTTTAAAACATTTGTTCAAAGTTACAATGAAAAAGTGTCAAAGGTTTTTTTTTTTGGTTTTTTTTTAAATACAAAGGATAAGGAAAGAAGTGCTAGTTGAAGTGCTTCCTGAATAAGTAGGTCTTCAACCGCCGCTTGAAAATAGCCAGTGAACAGAAAACAGAAACAGAACAGAAAACAGAAATACGGAAAATTCCTTTATATTTATACGGGACTTATACTTATACAGTACCTTTACCTAACTTGTTGGTCTTGTTTTACAGCATCAGTTTCCAACGGGGTTGACCAAAAGTACAAGATCA
The DNA here is from genome assembly GCF_022655615.1 of Tachysurus fulvidraco. Taxonomy (NCBI): domain Eukaryota; kingdom Metazoa; phylum Chordata; class Actinopteri; order Siluriformes; family Bagridae; genus Tachysurus; species Tachysurus fulvidraco. The sequence goes on from NC_062518.1 coordinate 51,288,706, forward strand.
TCTTTGGTAAGTTAGTCTTATTACGTACATGATCTAGGTCTATGTTAAACAATCCAAAATGATGTTTTGGGCCAAGCTGTTTAGAGAGAAGGCCCGTTCATAAATCTGTCCAGTGCAAGTTTCTCTCTGTTTATGTTTTAGGTGTTTGAAGATGGCCCAGAGAGGTACAGTAAGTCTTACAATTCCTAATCTAGAGGCATTAGGCGAGTGTGTCTGAGAATGATGGAGGTAAGGGAAATCTGAGGTGATTATTAATAAAAATTAAGTTAGTGAGGTAACATAAATCTGAGGCGATTATTAATATAAACTAAATTAGTGAGGTAACGTAATTCTGAGGTGATTAATAATATTAACTAAGTTAGTGAGGTAAGGTAAAGCTGAGGCGATTATTAATTTAAAAGAAGTTAGTGAGATAATGTAAATCTGAGGCGATTATTGATATAAACTAAGTTAATGAGGTAATGTAAGTCTGAGGCGATTATTAATATAAACTAAGTTAGTGAGTCAAGGTAAAACTGAGGAGATTATTGATATAAACTAATTTAGTGAGGTATTGATATAAACTAAGTTAGTGAGGTAACGTAAATCTGAGGCGATTATTAATATAAATTAAGTTAGTGAGGTAACGTAAATCTGAGGCGATTATTAATATAAACTAAATTAGTGAGGTAACTTAATTCTTAGGTGGTTAATAATATAAACTAAGTTAGTAAGGTAACGTAAATCTGAGCAATTATTAATGGAAACTAAGTTAGTGAGGTAATGTAAGTCTGAGGCGATTATTAATATCAACTAATGTAGTGAGGTATTGATATAAACTAAGTTAGTGAGGTAACGTAAATCTGAGGCGATTATTAATATAAACTAAATTAGTGAGGTAACATAAATCTGAGGCGTTAATTAATATAACCAAAGTTAGAGAGAACGTAAATCTGAGGCGATTATTAATATAAACTAGGTTAGTGAGATAACATAAATCTGAGGCGATTATTGATATAAACTAAATTACTGAGGTAACGTAATTCTGAGGTGATTAATAATATAACCTAAGTTAGTGAGATAAGGTAAATCTGAGGCGATTATTAATAGAAACTATGTCAGTGAGGTAACGTAAATCTGAGGGGATTATTAATATAAACTAAGTTAGTGAGGCAAGGTAAAACTGAGGCGATTAATAATATAAACTAAGTTAGTAAGGTAACGTAAATCTGAGGTGATTATTAATATAACAAGTTAGTGAGGTAATGTAAATATAAGGCGATTATTAATATAAACTAAGTTAGTGAGGTAACGTAAATCTGAGGTCATAATTAATATAACCTAAGTAGGTGAGATAAGGTAAATCTGAGGCGATTATTAATATAAACTAAGTCAGTGAGGTAAGGTAAATCTGAGGCGATTATTAATTTAAAAGAAGTTAGTGAGAACATAAATCTGAGGAGATTATCAGTATAAACTAAGTTAGTTAAGTAATGTAAATCTGAGGTGATTATTGATATAAACTAAGTTAGTGAGGTAAGGTAAATCTGAGGCAATTATTAATATAAATTAAGTTAGTAAGGTAACGTAAATCTGAGGCGATTATTAATATTAACTAAATTAGTGCGGTAACGTAAATCTGATGTGATTATTAATATAACCTAAGTTACTAAGGTAATGTAAATCTGAGGTGTTATTATTATAAACTAAGTTAGTGAGGTAATGTAATTCTGAGGCAATTATTAATATAAACTAAGTTAGTGAGATAACATACATCTGAGGCGATTATCACTATAAATTAAGTTAGTGAGGTAACGCAATTATGAGGCAATTATTAATATAAACTAAGTTAGTGCGGTAACGTAAATCTGATGTGATTATTAATATAACCTAAGTTACTAAGGTAACGTAAATCTGAGGTGTTATTATTATAAACTAAGTTAGTGAGGTAATGTAATTCTGAGGCAATTATTAATATAAAATAACAGTGAGGTAAGGTAAATCTGAGGCGATTATTAATATAAACTAAGTTAGTGAAGTAACGTAAATCTGAGGCAATTATTAATATAAACTAAGTTAGTGAGATAAATTAAATCTGACGTGATTATGAATACAAACCAAGTTAGTGAGGTAAGTTAAATCTAAGGCGATAATTAAAACAAACTAAATTAGTGAGGTAACGTAAATCAGAGGCGTTTATTAACATAAACTAACTTAGTGCGGCAAGGTAAATCTGAGGCGATTATTGATTTAAAAGAAGTGTGTGAGATAACGTAAGTCTGAGGCGATTAATGATATAAACTAAGTTAGCGAGGTAAGGTAAATCTGAGGCAATTAATATAAACTAAGTTAGTGAGGTAACGTAAATCTTAGGCAATTATTAATATAAACTAAGTTAGTGAGATAAATTAAATCGGACGTGATTATGAATACAAACTAAGTTAGTGAGAAACTCGGTGGTTAGCACATCATTAATTGACGTGACATACGGCTAAGTACAGTGACCCATACTCAGAATTTGTTCTCTGCATTTAACCCATCCAAAGTGCACACACACAGCAGTGAACACACAACATCAGCCTCACACCTTGGGGGTTTAAGGGTTTCCACAGGGTTCTCTGGTTTCCTCCTTCAGTCCAAAGACAGGAATTATATGCTGATTGGCATCTCTACATTGTCTGTAGTAAAAGTGTGTGCAATAGACTGACATTGTGTCCAGTGTCTACCCTGCCTTGTACCCTGTAATAGACTCCAGGTTCCCCGTGATCCAGTAAATAAGAAGCCAAACACACAACAAACCATAAAGTGAACTTGTGTATATTTTAAACAAACAAACACACAACAAACCATCCAACTTGTGTATTTTAAAAACAAATATATATATATACACATACAGAACAAAACAATTAAAATTACTATAAACAAACATCAAAAAAATTAATTAAAAGGACCATCTAATTAAAACAAATATATATATATATATATATATATATATATATATATATATATATATATATATACACACACACAAAAACAATTAAAATAAATACAAAGCATGAAATGAACAATTAAAATAAACAACAACAAACATAAAAAAAAAAAAATTACCCACCCTTGTTCCGCACAGTTTCATTTTAGGATTAGATTTTAGAAAATCCGATCTACTAAAAGTATTTACTTCTGCTTCCAATGTACATACAGATACAAATATGAATATGAAAAGCAGCTATAGATTCAGGTACCAACACCGACATAAATGAAGACATGAGACACAGAAGACATGTTTGTGTTCTGTTTATTTTAATTGGTTTAATAGTTAAATTGTTCGTTGTTGCACACGGCAAATCTGCCAACTCAAAAAGGACAAAGAAATAATTGACCTTGAAAAAGTCTAAAGCTTATTTAAAGACTGGAACACAACTGACTGGAACACATTGTCATCTGTCCTTTTTGTGTTGGTAAATCTGAAAAACATGTCTTCTGTGTCTCATGTCTTCATTTATGTCTGTGTTGGTACCTGAATCTATAGCTGTTTACTGCTCCACATATTAATATTTGTATCTGTATGTACATTTGAAGCAGAAGTCCATTTTGAACATACTTTTAAACAAAAACACCTTTTTAGGCAATTTTAGGATTTTCTAAAATCTAATCCTAAAATGGAAATCTGATTTAAACCATGGCTAAGGACATTAACTCATTTATAACATATAACCAAACATATGTTGCTATTCTTCTCATATTGAACCTGTCAATGTTGTACACTGACCAGGGCGATGATCACCACCCTCAACACCATGTGTATGGTGACGCAGCCCAAGAAGGCCCTGTTGATAATTGTAGTCCTCCTTTGGCTTCTTGGTGTTTTCCACACTAATACGGGATAAGAAATAAGAAAGTTCCTTCTGAAAACATCAACAGACAGAACATATCTGGAAAGCTTGTAGGTTTCTATATATATACCTTTATGGCTGAAAAAGCAATAATGCTGCAATACTCACAGATGTAGCCAAGGAAAAACAGCAAAAGGAACTCCAGAACAACAGCCAGGCCAATGATTGCGACACTGCCGCCACACTTCTCCTCCTTGGCGATGTGGCTGATCTTATCGCCCAACATTGTGAGGCCCAAAAGCACTTGTGCCATCGAGGATGTGGCTTCAAGTGTTTATGTCCATCAGCTGTGAGACAGAAGCACCACATGACCACATTAGCATGACATACATTTTAGACCATTTTACTAACAGACAGACCGCGGTCCATGTCCGGACCCAGAAGCTGCCCAGTACGGACCCGGACCTACAGCCCAAACAAAAGGTTATGATTTAAAACTTGTCGAAGCGCTTCTATTTTAACCAGTGCAGGTTTTGCTATATTTACAGTAGTGGTAGTGGAAACGCACAGAGCAATCAAGTGACGAGTGAGATGGAGAAAGGGAGAGAAAGAGACGAGTGAGACGGAGAAAGGGAAAGAAACAGACGAGTGAGACGGAGAAAGGGAGAGAAACAGACGAGTGAGAAGGAGAAAGGGAGAGAAACAGACGAGTGAGACGGAGAAAGGGAGAGAAACAGATGAGTGAGAGGGAGAAAGGGAGAGAAATAGACGAGCGAGACGGAGAAAGGGAGAGAAACAGATGAGTGAGACATTTCTGTTCACACTTCCCACTTCACACTAAACCAGTGTCTCATATGTACAGAAACTGGGGCACTTATTAAAAGTGACAATGTGAAACACCATTATGAGACAAAACATAAAGATTTTGAACAAACATATGCACTCAAATCTGAAGACAGCGTCCCTGAGACAGCTTTCCCAGGTCTGAGGACAGGCCCTATACATCCTGACCATGTTTGGCTCTACATACAATTGTGAGGCAGCTGTCTCTACAATGAACATAATCCAAACTAAATATGGTTCAAGGGTCACTAATGAGCAGCTCCACATGTGTATGAGAGTGGCCCTGACTCCATTCAAGCCCAGGTGTAAACCTAACCCTAACCCAAAATTCATATTATATATTTTATATATTTTATATATTTTCTCTCGTCGACCTGGTGCAGAATAGAGAACTAGATATTCTTGGCTTGGGGGAGTCTGTGGACAACCTGGTGCTCCATTTGGCCAACATGGCGCTGAATTTCACCAGTCTGCAGCTGCATCGCACAGTAAGTCTGTCTTACAGAATTGCTTTAGAAGTCTGTCCATGAATAAACTGATGAACAACTAGTGAGAATTGGACAGTTTACCTTTTAAATTCACGTGCATTTGTTTTTACTCTCTTGTCGACCCACCACAGGATATATTCGACCTGGCGATGTTGGTGGTCTACCGGGCACAATACATCGTGTTCTTGTGGCGTGTAGGCCCAGGATTTTCTGACAACCAGCAGCGTGAAGTGCGTCTTTATTTGTGCAGAAGTGCTTCAAATGTACATACAGATACAAATATGAATATGGTAACGAGCTGGTAACGAGCCGGGCACAAGCAACTATTGCATTGATTCGTCAGTATGACCCCATGTGGAATGCCTCCGAGGTGCTCGAACTGAGTGGGGTCCAGAGAGACCACCTGAACCGCGAAGTGGGTCTTTATTTGTGCAGACGTATAGAAATTTGTATGTAAATTATATATTTTCTATACATTTTATTTTTTCATCAGCTAAAGAGATTATTGTAAAACATGGTGTAGCTGTTTGGAAGACTGGTGTCTGCACTGGTTTTATATTCACACTTCTGGGTTCAACAACTTTCTAATTTAATGTGCAATAAAGTCATTTTTGACTAATAGACGTATGATTTTAATGTAACAGTGTAAATACTCACTAAAATGTGTTTTTTTTTACAAAATCATATGTAAATAAAGTAGATTACTGTATTTATGTTGTAATTTTAGTTTTGGATGAAAAAAATATTTTGTTCCTGTTTATTTAAAGGCTTTTATGCCAAATGTCCTGCGGCGTGACTGTAACATAAATGAGACATGAAATATAAACAGCTATAAAATAAACCAGCAACAATTGGAATTATTTTATAAGAGCTTATGGCATTATTTTACAAATAATAACTTAATAAAAAAAGGTTTTTACATACAAAAAAATAAACAGGAATATTTACAACAAGCAACATTCTGTACCATAAATGCCGTCCTGTGGCGTGACGTGGAAGTCACATGGTGTGACATCACTTTAAATGCAACTAAATGCCTTAATTAATTTCATTCGATTTTTATCATGATGTAGCTTTTAAAGCACTGCATAATTTAACTATCACAAAAAAATAAACTGCAGTAAGACTCTCATTTTACAAAATATTTCTATGCGAGTGAGTGAGAAAAGAAGGTGCAAGTAAGGAGTGGAACTGAAAAACAGTAAAAGGCTTCTTAAACTTTAACATATGTGATTTGCAGTTGAAATCAGTAATATCTGTATATTTTCTCTTTACTGTAGTGTGGTGTCACACCGCAGGACATTTTACCTCTGTCGCTGAGAAAAAGGCTTAGAAAATAGCATAAAGAAAGGGAAATTCTATAAAACAGCAACAGTGACACCAACTTCAGCCTTTGAACATTATAATTTCATATATTTTGTTTGAAAAATATATATTTTGTTTGTCACATAGAAAAAAAACCTACTGTTTCACCTCTATTTCTGAAGTGCCCTAATTCATTTCCAGCCGTTGTGGAAACCGATAAACTGATCTCTTCTCCTTGAACATGACCAAACAGGATAGCAGTTGGCATGTCGTTTTTGTCCAGCAGATGGCAGTGTCTTTCCTTAGTTCCAGTCTTCAGTTTCCCCTCATAAATTTCAGCTGAGGGGAACTCACAGATACTCTTATGCTATAAGCCACAAAAGAGGTTTTGGCCTTATTTCTGTACTGTCTGTGAAAACACCAGCAGGACCCGCAGCCTTGCGGATGTTTACCCGTCGGAAGGATCGGGTTACATCAGAGACGGAGAGCGCACTCACATATTAACAGTAGCTGGTTTGTTCCCTTTGAAGTCTGTGATGATGTTGATGCCCTGCCACATGCTTCTTACATCGTTGGAGTTGAAATGTTCTTCAACTTTATTTTTATATTGTCTTTTTGCGGCTTTGATGGTTTTTTGATGGTTAGCATGTTAGCTTGTTAGCATTAAGTTTGATCAAAACTAATAACTATTCAGCGTAGGCTCTGATTTGGACACGTGTTGTACTTGACTATCAGCCTAGTTGAGATTTTATAGTCTGATATTTTTTTTAGATTTCTTCAACATTTAGTTTCATTGTAGGTCAAGGTTCTCATGCACCGTTTTTAAAAGATCAGATTATTGGTTTAAATTCTCCATAATCTGATTTTATTGATCACTGCAGCACAAAGAATAAACAATACGGTGATTTTAAGTTTAAAAAGTAGCAGTGCATATCATTTAAAAACAGTCGAAAGTAGAAATTTTAGTGCTGATTGTTACATGACATTCATTGATTACATTTTAAATAATAATAATGTTTGTAACTTGATGGGCAAAAAGGGTTAGAAGAATACAATGTCTTCCGTCAGACAAAATGCATACACCCATTGTCTCTAGCGCTCAGCCTGCTAACTCAGGATACGGCCAGCAGGCCGCTTCCTCGGTCCGCTAACTCAGGATACGGCCAGCAGGCCACTTCCTCAGTCCGCTAACTCAGGATACGGCCAGCAGGCCGCTTCCTCAGTCCACTAACTCTGGATACGGCCAGCAGGCCGCTTCCTCAGTCCGCTAACTCTGGATATGGCCAGCAGGCCGCTTTGGCCCCTCAGAGGTACTGCAGAGATGCCATGGCAGCGCAGGACCTTCTGTTTATGATGGAGGTCCCTGTGTTGCACAGATGGTGTTCAGTGTCTGTTTAGTTAACAGTGGAGAAGTTTCTGATCTCTCCTTCCCTGCTTCTAGATACAGCAGCAGCACTCGGTCCGCCTACACCCAGGGTGGATACCAGGCCCAGCGGTCGGCCTACAGTGGGCAGCAGCAGGCTGCCTACCCTCAAGACCCACCCCAACAGCCTCCATCTACTGCCTACCCTCATGTCCCACCCCAACAGCCTCCATCTACCGCCTACCCTCGTGTCCCACCCCAACAGCCTCCATCTACCGCCTACCCTCGTGTCCCACCCCAACAGCCTCCATCTACCGCCTACCCTCGTGTCCCACCCCAACAGCCTCCATCTACCGCCTACCCTCAAGTCCCACCCCAACAGCCTCCAACTACCTCCTACCCTCAAGTCCCACCCCAACAGCCTCCATCTCAAGTCCCACCCTAACAGCCCACCCCAACAGCCTCCATCTCAAGAGCCACCCCAACAGCCTCCATCTCAAGTCCCACCCCAACAGCCTCCCTCTACCGCCTACCCTCCTCCCAACGGATCCTACTCCCACTCTCAGTACAGCCAGCCTGGAGCTTCTCAGAGCAACTACGACCAGTCTGGACCCTATGGTGAGGTTCACTGCTCCCACACTCTGGGTCACAAACAACACTCGGCTTCATGATCCAGATATCGGACCAGTTATAAAACATTTTAATTTTTTATATTAGATGTGTGTAGTATCTGGTGTAGTAATCATAGATCTGCTGCTACCTCATACAGGTGGTTACAATCAGGGTGGTGTGAGCAGAGGGATTCGTGGTAGACCTCGAGGTCGTGGCCCGATGGATTGTGGCATGGGGTAAGTTCTGACACTCGTAACTATTTCATGTTATCTGTTTCTCCCCAACAGGCTAACCAGAGCTGGGCTGTGCTGCTTCATCAGACAAACACGCATGGTGGTGTAGATGCTTTCTACCTGCAGACAGCTTTATATTCAGCTCTGACCCCTTGTTTCTATCCCACCTCCTGTTAAAACAGACCTCGTCAGAAGTATGTAAAAGGAAGTATGGAATAGTGGGACAAAAGGAAGACATCTCTTCCACATACAGGAGATTGTGGGAATTGAGAGGAAAAGATTGGGAAATAGAAAGAAGGATGTCGTCATCACGGGATTAAGATTTGGACATACTGCACTAAACCATAATCTCTTTAGAATAGGAAAGCGTGAATGTGAGAAATGTGGGGAATTGGAAATATTGAGGCACATACAGTACTAGATAAGTGTCCTGCATGTGAAAGGGACAGATTTCAGTTATTTCAAGAATTAGGGTGGATAGGAGTGGACAATATCTCTCTAAAGGTACTGCTGGGAAGCGAGAATGGGCGATCGAGAACTCAAGAATTGTTATTTAAATATCTAAAAGACACCGGAACGATATTTTTATTTTGAGCTCTAGCTGGGCTTGGGTTAGGGTTAACCCTAGGCTTTGGTTAGGGTTAAAGCTGGGTTAGGGTTAAACCTGGGCTTGGGTTAGGGTTAAACCTGGGCTTTGGTTAGGGTTAAACCTGGGTTAGGGTTAGGGTTAAACCTGGGCTTGGGGTTAGGGTTAAACCTCGGTTAGGGTTAAACCTAGGCTTTGGTTAGGGTTAAACCTGGGTTAGGGTTAAACCTGGGTTAGGGTTAAACCTGGGCTTGGGTTAGGGTTAGGTTTAAACCTGGGCTTGAATGGAGTCAGGGCCGCTCCCATACACATGTGGAGCTGCTCATTAGTGACCCTGGAACCATATTTAATTTGGATTATGTTCATTGTAGAGAAAGCTGCCTCACAGTTGTATGTAGAGCCAAACATGGTCAGGATGTATAGGGCTACTGTCCTCAGACCTGGGAAAGCTGTCTCAGGGACGCTGTCTTCAGATTTGAGTGGATATGTTTGTTCAAAACCTTTGTTTTGTCTCATAATGGTGTTTCACATTGTCACTTTTAATAAGTGCCCCAGTTTCTGTACATATGAGACACACTGGTGAAGTGGGAAGTGGGAACTGTGAAGAGAAATGAGTCTCACTCGTCTGTTTCTCTCCCTTTCTCCTTCTCCCTGTCTCCTTCTCCCTTGTCTGTTTCTCTCCCTTTCTCAGTCTCACTCGTCTGTTTCTCTCCCTTTCTCAGTCTCACTCGTCTGTTTCTCTCCCTTTCTCAGTCTCACTCGTCTGTTTCTCTCCCTTTCTCCTTCTCACTCGTCTGTTTCTCTCCCTTTCTCCTTCTCACTCGTCTGTTTCTCTCCCTTTCTCCTTCTCACTCGTCTGTCTCTCTCCCTTTCTCCGTCTCACTCGTCTGTTTATCTCCCTTTCTCCGTCTCACTCGTCTGTTTCTCTCCCTTTCTCCTTCTCACTCGTCCCTTGATTGCTCTGTGTGTTTTCACTACCACTACTGTAAAGATACAAAAGCTGCGCTGGTTAAAATAGAAGCACTTCGTCAAGTTTTAAATCAGAACCTTTTGTTTTGGCTGTAGGTCTGGGTCCGTATTGGGCAGCTTCTGGGTCCGGGTCCGGACCGCGGTCTGTCTGTTACTGACCTATGGTCTAAAATGTAGGTCATGCTAATGTGGTCATGTGGTGTTTCTCTCTCACAGCGGATGGATATGTACACGCTTGAGACCACAACCTCCGTGGCACAAGTGGTGTTGGGCCTCACAATGTTGGGCGACAACATCGGCCACATCGCCAGTGAGGAGAAGTGTGGCGACAGTGTCGCAGTCATCAACGTGGCCGCGGTGGTGATTATACTTGAGGTCCAGTTGATCCTGTTCCTTGTTGGCTACATCTGTGAGTATTGCAGCATTATTGCTTTTTCAGCCATAAAGGTGTATATATAGAAACCTACAAGCTTTCCAGATATGTTCTGTCTGTTAATGTTTTCAGAAGGAACATCTGATTAATGGACTTGCTTTCTTTCTTTTTTCTTATCCCCTCTTACAGATCTGAACAATGGAAGTCAGATGCAGCGACACACCGCACGCATTTTATTTGAGTTGTTTTTGATTTTCTTTTGTTGGTTTTATTTTTGTTGTAAAAAGATTTTTTTTAGTTTTCTTATGATTATTGTTTGTTTTTAAGGTTAAACAGCTGTTCAGTCTGATTAATTCACAGACTCTTGTCTTAATTGTTCATTGTTTACTTTTTAGTTTAAGTTCAAATTAATAACTAATTTTAACAATTTTTTATTTTGTACGGTGACTTTGAGTGTTCAGAAGGAACATCTGATTTATGGACTTTCTTTCTTTTTCTTATTTTGGTTAAAATTAAAAAATATTTTGTTATTGTTCGTTTTTTTTTTTTTAAATAAAAAAAGTTTACCTTGTACATCAGTCTTCTTCCTCTCACTGTTACTTATGTTTTTTTTTGTTTGTATATTAAGTATTGCTCTGCATGTTTTAATTAAAGTTTATTGTTCTGTATGTGATGCAACAAGGTTTTGAGTTATGAGTTGTGTTAATTGTTTAATTCTGTTTTAACTATTAAATTTAAATTAATAAAAATATTTTAAAAAGTTGGAGTTAAACTGTGAATCTCTTAGAAATTGTAGTTCCAGCCTGAAGAAACATTGCACTATGTGCTAGTCATTTATACACCTGACTTTTGAACACGTCCCTGTCAACATCTGTCACGTGTACAACAACATGTTCATGTGATGCAACAAGTTCTCACTCAGATTCCTGAGAAGAAATGTTTACCTTCAGTAACTCCTCCTGGTGACTCAGTCTTCATCTTGTTCTCCTCCTCCAGCTGAGTGATGATCTCCTGATGCATCTGCTGTTTCTCCTCACCTTCAGACAGATTGACCTGAGGGAACAACACATACATTTACACACTTTTAAATACTGACTTCATTACTCAGGAGAACAGTCTAAAATCTGAAAAGGACAAAATGTTCTAAAACGTGAAGAAACGAGCAGGTTTAGCAGTCGTAGTTTAGTGAGAAGAAATGTTTACCTTCAGTAACTCCTTCTGGTCAATCACAGTCCTCTTCCTCTCATTGTTCTCTTCCTCCAGGTGAGTGATGGACTCATTGTTCTCAGCCTGGAGGACACACACACACATATACACACGTACACAAACACATATACACACACACATATACACACACGTACACAAGCACATATACACACACACACATATACACACACGTATACAAACACATAAACACACATGTTCACACTCATAAGGATAGCTTAAAAATAGGAGGAAACGAGTATACACACACACACACACACATATATACACACACATACTGTATACACACATATACACACACACGCACACATACACACACATACTGTATACACACACATACACCCACACATACACAAGCACACACATACGCACACATGTATACACATTTACACACACATATACACAAACAAGCACAAACACACGCGCACACACAAACTCATACACACGCACACACACATATACACACACATACACCATACACACACATACACCATACACACACACGCATATACACACACATACATATACACATACACATGCATACACACGCACACACATACATACACACACATACACACACATACACAAAATTAGCCATGTATTTTTGAGAAGAAATTTGTAACTCCTCCACATGTGCAAGAGTCTTCATCATCTCCTCCTTCTCTTCTTGGAGGATTCTGTGAGCCTCTCGCTCTCACCCTACTAAAACACACACATGGGGCAAGAGAGGTTTAAACCTGAGGGCAAATGACACAAAAAGGAGACATTTAGTGTATTATTTTTTGTTTTGTGTGTGTATACGTGTGTGTGTGTGTGTGTGTGTGTGTGTGTGTGTGTGTGTGTGTGTGTGTGTGTGTGTATACATGTGTGTGTACAAGAGTCATGTATAAATCTGTTTTGGTGTTTGTTTAACATTCCGCTTCAGCACACAAACCATATCCTCAGCACACAATCAAGCAGAAATAACGACAAGGTTCCATGTTTTTTTGCTAGTCTAATGTGAACTGAAGTAGGATCATCCCTGCAGAGATTCCAGCAGTAATTAACAAGCAGGGACAGACTCCATTTCCCTTGGTGTCTTTTCTCCATGCCTGTGATCTCCTGGTGGAATCTCTCCCCATGCTCATCACTCACTGCCCCACACCATTGGGACTGCAAAAGACACTTGTGAGGTACAAATGTAACCTCCTCACACATGTAGTAGAAGTTATCTGCATTGTTTCAAGGCATCTTGGTTTCTGAGGGAAAATATCACACAAATGTTCCTTGGAAATGTTACCAAATGTACCTGACTGATGTGTAGCTATGGCCAAGACAAATGTCCACTGCAATAAAAGACCAATAAATTACAGTTAGGTCATAATCTTTCATCTCAAAGTGAGTAGAAATGTATAAACTTTCATATGGTACCATTTTCATCCTTCTACCATACTTTGTCGAGAATTTACAAGGCATCATGTTCATCATATTACAGTTAGTACATTTTATCTCTGAATTTGATCATTTCCCAAAATTTGTCAAGCAGTGTTACCTTTAATATGAGGTCAAATTCCACATCCTAGTTAAACACCATTGCCACAGCAAAGTTACCATTAAAGCACCATAAAATTAGTGTGGCTTTTTCAGTATCTATAAAAAATAAACAGGACATTTGGACAGATTGTGTTTTAAATGTCACTCATATATCCACTCATATGAATAATAATAACTCATAATCATTCCTAAAAGCAATATTGCAATCACAATTGGACAACGATTAGTCACGGCCAAAACACAGCTTTTCTCATATTCTGATGTTCAGTATAGCCGCATTTGCTTTTGCAATATTTATCAAATAAATGTTTACGGTCACCTTAATATCAGATCCGTATCCGGTTCGTCCCTAAACTAAAGGTTACCTAAAGTGAAGGTTATTATAAAACCAAAGAGGGAATTTATTAGAAATGGAATATTTAAAAATCACATATGGGTTTGATGGTCAGGTGTCCTCAAATATTTGCCCATTTTGTGTGTTTAAACTAGTTGCCGATGTGATTTGTAGCAACATGAAAGCGATTTCATTTCCTGCTACAGTTCCTGCAAAAGGTGCAAAGTATTCACCTCTCTCCTTTGTGTAAAAACTGCACATGACTATCAAAGGTCAGTCTGAAAGTTAGTACTGAACACTGAGACTGTGCTTGGTTCACTTACGTAGCAACAAGAGGGCTGCATCAAAGCTTACCATACATCATTTAGAGATCACCACAAGTATCATCACCCACACTACATGTGGCAGACACCTTTATCCAGAGAAATGGTTTTATCTCATCTTTATACAGTTGAGGGTTAAGTGCCTTACTAAAAGGACAAGCAATAGACACTTGGTGGACCTGGGATTCAAACCCACAACCTTCCAGTCATGGCCCACTATCTTAACCACTAAACTACCACATGCACATCAGCCTAGAAGGTAAAGGTGTTCTGTTTTTATAGCTTGTTTCCATATAAATCAGTATCTTGTACATTCAACCTGCTCAAGTAATTTAATATACTTACTAACTGCTAAATAATGCATACTGTGTGCACTCAATACTCAATGCAATTGTTATGATCTGTATGTTTCTAAGAATAACCAGTGAAGTCAAGAAGCTTTTATTGTCATTCCAACCACATATACTTAGCTGACAGTAAATATCAGATCAGAATCCGTATCAGAATCACATCGTGAACAGAAACAGCGTTTCTCCAGGACCATCGTGCTACATAAAACAACACAGAGCAACATAGAGCTGAGGACTGAAACCTAAGTTGTCCTAGCTACATAAAGTGCATAGTGTACACTTA